>NC_051847.1:24950362-25005495 GCF_002237135.1 Teleopsis dalmanni | reverse complement strand
TTTGATTATGAGAAGGCGCCGCAACGTGGTCGTCTTGAAGGTACTAAAGACTTTACTCACGGCGAAACTTACATTAAATACCATGAAGATGGAAAAGATCAACCATTTGCAGTATAATATTTAATTTTTTTTATTATATTTTGTATGTTAAATTAATAATTATTTTATAATAAATTAATTTTATTATGTTATTTCAAACCGATGTGTAGCAAAATTTTTGCAGGATCTAACGTCATATTATATAACCAAGATTGACAAAATATAGCATGTAGTGTGAAGGTTTTTTAAGTGTTTAGTTTTATCATTTCTTGTATAATATATGTGCAATAAGTAAATCTAATTTTACGAGCTAACTGAAGCTCCGAATATTCTGGTGTTAGTGTATGCTTATACTCGAAGATTTGACCAGAGGTCAGCCAGCCGCTCACACATATCAAGACGATAAGATGAGTTTCAGTTTTTATATGCCATGGTCATATGTATTTCAATACCCAAGAAAAGTAATATTAAACATTGGGAGGATGAGCTGTTATCTTCTACAAGCTAGAATATCTTTAAGGATTAGGATTAAGGATTAGGATTAAGGATTAAGGATTAAGGATCTTCGATTAGTTTCGAGTACCTCGTACACCTTCGAGTAGCTCGAACATCTTCGAGTAGCTCGAACATCTTCGAGTAGCTCGAACATCTTCGAGTAGCTCGAATATCTTCAAGTAGCTCGAATATCTTCGAGTAGCCCGAACATCTTCGAGTAGCTCGAATATCTTCGAGTAGCTCGAATATCTTCGAGTAGCCCGAACATCTTCGAGTAGCTCGAACATCTTCGAGTAGCTCGAACATCTTTGAGTAGCTCGAACATCTTTGAGTAGCTCAAACATCTTCGAGTAGTTCGAACATCTTCGAGTAGTTCGAACATCTACTACTAAATCTGCCTGAGTAACTCGAACTTCAATTTGTCTATTGACAGTGTTATAGTTTGTTATAAATAAAGATACACATATATTCATACTTACGATTAGCTTTCATTATAATAAAAACAAGTTTGTGTATTGATATACTGAAATGTTTTATTTAAATAATTTATTGAAAAAAAAGGAATTTTTAGCAGTGTGTAGGTAATGTAATATGTCTTTATTTTTAATAAAAAGTCGAAGCTTTAATGCTGTGCCTCTAAGTCCTTATATACATTGTTCGATTCAATCACGTATTGTTATAACATTTTGTTTACTTGTTTTTATTTAATAATTTAATTTTTAGTCATTTCTTATTAAATTGCTTGTGCTATTGTTTGCTTAACACTATTCACAATTTCTTACTATTCTAAAATTGTACTGCAGTATAGTATTTGTTCCGTGTGCTTGTTCTTTGCAAATATCCACCTTAAAAAAGGAGTACAGTTAAGATTGATTAAGTTTCAAATAATCCTTCAAATATTTGTAGAAACCTTACCCTTTTTAAGTCAGTGGTTGCACGTAGTGAAATGTCTCTAACAAAGTTTCCTCGACTACGAATATGGACAGATAATATGGAGCTATTATCTTCTCTTTTCAATATTCTTGCACTGTGTTGCTCTAGGTGGGATGGTGAGTTCACATAGTGTTTGCCATCGCGTTTTGTATGCTCATGATTATTACAAATTGTCCAAATTAATGGTGTTTCCGAGCTGATCTTGCAAAGAATCAATTTTATAGTAAAATCAGGAAGTTTTTTTTTATGAAATACTTACGTTAGTTGTAATTCGAGCAAAGGTTCTTTGAAAAATTTTGATAGTGGTAGTTTATATGTTAAATTCAAAGACTTATGTGTGTTTGGACAAAAACTCTCAGAACCCATTGTAATATTAAAAACATTAGCCACAATATAGCTTGAGATATGCCAGCAATTTTCTAAAGATTGGTCTTTAGATTCCACTACTTTACTAAGTTTTATTGGTAAATTACTATTATTGCTGCTGTTTTCTTTGGACTGAATATCAAGATTTTCTATTGAAAGTGCCACGTGGGGTTCCAAAAGAGACTCAATTTCTTCTGTATCTTCAGATGACTGCTCAATTGAAATTTGCTTAGCTAGTGCCTGCGTTGAGTGAGATGATTTTCCGGTTGCTATATCGGTAGAATTTATAACATCAGATGAAAGGTGATCTATTGGTTGTGGTTCAATAAGTTCGCCATTTGGTATATTATCTATCAAATCAATAGCATCTTTAACAATATCTGTCTCTTGTCGTTCATTAATTTTTTCATTTAGATCATGATTGGCTGATTCTCCATGGCTGTGAGCTAAGACTAATGGTGGTAATTGATTTTCATTTTCAAAACAGACAGACTGTAAATATAGATTATAAAAATACTGTATATTATATATAACTAAAGTATCACATAATTATAAAGTATCAATAATTATAAATTATTTTGAACATAATATTTTTTTTGATTACATGTGTGATAAGAGTTCGATCATGTTCGAAGACTATATCGAACTGCATTTACTTGTACTAAAAGTTTAAGTCTTATTTAAACATGTCCTGAAGAACCCAAAAAAGAAGTCCTCCAAGAAGCTTAACATCTTAAAAAACAGTAGAGATTTATAGATTTATGTAGATCTCTATTACTACATAAACTGTTTATTTAAACCTGAACTATTAATTTTACCTGGCAATTAGATACTTCGCCGCTTTGTGTGTTGTGTATGCATTGCGTTGGTGTCCCAAACGTTTCTAATTGTACGATTTTTGGAGTTAACGATTCAATATCATCTGCTGAAGTGCTTAGTGATCTACGTCCCAATGAAGATTCTCGCGTACTACTAAAGTCATAATATAATGATACTATTGGATTATCTGCAGATTCGTTGTTGCTACTTAAATTTTGCAGATCTATGCCATCAGTATTATCAATTTTACTTTCAATGCTTTTGTTCGATATTGGCGGTGCCTCGATAGAATAATAGCTTATATTATTTTGTGCATTAGTTCCAACAAGTGTAGACGGTGAGACATTCTTATATATAACTTGTGAAACAAATTTAACAGAATCTGCATTAGCGTTTTCATCATTTGCAGTTACAGTCGTATCGGGTATATTAATACCATTACTGCTTGAGGTGCTAGAAATAGTTTGTGACCCAACAGTTTTTTCTATAACCAACGTTGCTTCTTGTGCAACGGCATCATTGATCGTTGATAAGTGATGTGCAGTTGACAGTTTATTTTGTGGTGAGTTCTTTGTGACAATTTGCTGGTGTTGTGCATCACTATCGATTGAATTATTTTCAAAGTCCTGTGGTAATGGAATAGAGTCTGCAACTTTTTCAGATGTTGTCTCACTAACATTCAATTTTTCTTTAACCTCTAATATATTATCTGAATTAATAATTGCAGGTGAGAGGTTGTTTTTTGTATTGCTGTTGAACTCCAGCAAATTAAGTGGATCAGCAACTTTCAACACCGGCTCCTGTGTTGTTGCAGCTGCTCTAAGTACAGCTTGTGGTAGCGGCCATTTTGATTTATTTTTACTATTTATTGTCTTATTGCTTCTTAATATTGGCGACGAAGTTGTTATCTTTGCAGCTTCTTTTAGTATCTGTAATGGTTGTAAATTAAGTAGTGGTTTCTCCATAACAACAGCCAACTCATCATTTCGTCCATGTGCTGTTGAATATATTTCACCACTGTCATTATGTAAAAGATCCTGACGTAAAGGTTTGGTGTCGTTATTCTCATTGGGAGGCCGAGTTGTTGTTGATAAGCCAAACAAAAAGTTTGTCCAATGTGGATAGGTTTTATTCGATTTCAACAGGTTATGCAAATGTATCCAATTTTGATCTTGATCATTTAATAACGTGAGGTTATGTCCGTAAGAATACTCATTATCAAATACTTGAATTCGTTCTAGTTGTTTCTTATTGTGATGTTGTTTATTATGTTCCATGAAGTATAAAGTGGATACTGCAGCAAGACTGAAAAATAATAAAAATGCATTATCAGTTTTCAGCTATATATTATAGTATTATTATTATTATTATTATTTTTATTTTAAGATAGTTCCAAATATACGATTATCATATTAGACTTTTATATGTCTGTAATGCATACTATCGAGTGACAGAACTTTAAGTTAGGTTAACTAATTATATTTGAAACTCAATAAAAAAAAGGATTAAACTTACCACGCAGCCATCACAATAACAAGGAAAAATATTATGATCTGGAGAACTCTATTAGAACATATTTCATAAGAGTCGGATAAATGTTTCTTCCCTGCCTTGTGTATTGGTACTGTATTTCTATCAATTTCCTTAGCGCGTATCAGTCTATTATTCATGCGCTCTAAATATTCAATACGCGTTTCTAAGGAACCTGTTACTTTACATAGCTCTTTAACAGCTCCAATATTTTCCATTAAAATACGGTCCTATATAAAAATCATAAAAATATTTTTATTTCTTTTAAATTTATATACTTTAAAATGTACCTTATTTACTAACAAAAAGTTTTCAATGACATTGCCATTAGGAAGCACAATGCTACCTGCCTCTTGTACTGCATCTGGTATTACCTCACGTACTTCCTGAGCAATCACTCCAGTATCAACAATTTCTTCAGTGTCACTTTCACTGGCACGCTTAAGACCAGAATGTATCGCAAACTCAGGCTCATAACGATATCGTACAATACGTATTTTTTGTAAATTCCTTAGTTGCACTGAAGTGTCCAGTTCACCGATTTCCTGTTTTGCACGACTATCACTAGGTTGAACTATATGGCCGGAAACTTTAAGATTACCATGCACAACGAGACTTTCATCTGGACGATCCGTATTAATGCCCACACGACCGGCATGAAAAATAGAATCTTGTGTTAATCCGCGTTGCCAACATAGATCAACATCAGATTCAAATTGGCCAGGATTTGATGCACGTACAATAATGCGTTCACTACCTTGACTAATGACAGGAAAGTTTCCAGATGCTGTATGTACATGCAGGCCAACAATTAGTTGAAAGTAACGTTGTTCAGGATTAGGACGGCCTTTTTTACGCATATTATTGTTAGTAGTTTCTGAGAAATGTAAACGGCCTACTGTAATTTTACTAACAATATGACTTTGGAGATCGATTCTATAAATAAAAAATTAGTATATAATAATTAAAAAAATATAAACATTTTTACAAATTATTATATATGTAAATATACTTACGGTACAGGATAGAATGGCTTTTTCGAACGATCGGATTGGCTTTGTTCAACACGTATTGTTTGATTGGGAGCCTCTAGTTTAACTCCATAGAAATGCAAATGGAAGGATTTTATTTTTTCAAGACCGGACGGTGTTTTCACAAATTTTGCTTCTCCTTGTAAGCGGGCATGGCAAGTTATTTGAAAATGATTTTTCTTCTGACATACAAAGGCATCATCAGATACCGAAAAATTAAAACCTTTATCAGCATCTACTCTATAATACACCACAGAAATATCTTGTAAGCTTTGATCACACAGCTGATGCCAGTTTTGTGGTTGAAAAGGACTAAATCTTATGCAGGGTGTTAACGCACCTGCATCCCCATTTTCACCATTTGCGCTGGATGCATTTTTGTTTCCAATATTGCTGTCCAAGCTATTTTCTGCATTAGAGTTAATAGTTGACAGCGCTGGAGAAAGTGATGCGGAGGAATGTGCTGGCGTATTAATAACATCATTTCCATTATGAACTGGTAAGTGTATACTGACAGGAGATGTTGGCCCTATTTTTTGCGTGTCGCTAGCTAATGGCAGATGTGAACTACCGATGGGGCTTATTGCAAGCCCTGGATCAGGTTTGATGTTAGCATAATCGGGACAATCAATTTGTGTTGACATTTTTCGTTTACGTGACGATGACAAATGCACGGGTGTGGAAGGGGCCGATGATCTTGGTGTATGTGTAGCTTGACTGGTGCCAATTAGCTGCACGCGTGCTACTTCTCCCATAGAATCTGTACTTGTGGTCGTAAGCATACATGTTGTGGGTATTTGTGGTTCAATACTGGCAGCTATGTTACCAATATTTTGATAGAAGTTGTTATTTGACATTGTATCATAATGAATAATATTGTTCGTGTTCGTGTTGGGGCAAATCAGTTGGTTGTTGTTGTTGTTGTTGTTGTTGTTGTTGCAGGGAATATGCATTAAACTATTTGGATTTATGATAAGGCCAGCCTCATGTTTGACCCGGACGCCATTGGCTATATCAAGTGGCGGTGCAGATGGCGCTACGGAACTGTTTAAGTGATGTTGTTGTAAACTATGTGTAAAACTATGTTGATTATGTTGATGCGGTGGTGCGAAAGGTGTCTGCATTTGCATTTCATGTAGTGTTGTTGGCTGATGGATACTTGTAGATCCATTATATAATTCGCGTGATGTTAACGTTAATCCATGCACATCCTGCAGTGGGCTATATGGAGGCTCAGAGCCTGAGTCTGGCGGACTTTCTGGCAAATGTGATATATTATGATTAACAAGTGCATTTGTTAAAGTAATAGGGGTGCTTGAAAGACTAACACGTGCAGAGAGCGTTGAAATGGGTAAATTTGTATCATTTAAAGTACTTGGGGGGGTTGTAGGTGTTTCAGGTTTCGGATCGCAGACTATGATATTTTCATTATTATTATTGTTGGTGTTACAGTTGTTTAATATATTATTGCTGTCTGTAGAGTCACCAAGATGACCAACAGCGGCTGACACTTGTATATATTGATCTATATTACCAAAGTCAAGCGCCTCATTGTCGATGCCACCTATAAAATCGGATCGACCTGTAAAATAAAAAAAAAATTTTTTTATTATATGTAACTTTATTAGATTTGATTTTAAAGATTAAAATGATAAAGATTGTTGATATTGCATAAATCCTACTTACAACTTTTTTATTTTTCTTAAATAGAAACCTAAGTTTATATATATAAAATATTATATTTAGGATAAGAGAGTTGTTGATGAATTAAAAAAACACATTCATCCACTAGCACACTCATTGGCTTTATATACTATCGATTTCGACAGCCGAAAATATCAAACTGTGTTCACATTTCTGTTTAGAAGGGTTAAGCTATTCATCATGAATCGTGTAACGCTAGAATATATTTGTTTTCTAATTTCATAGAGCTCTTCATGCGTTTCACGGTCAACATAGTGAGCCAGCAATTCATGCAGTTATTGATCATTTTCGCACTAATTTAACACTTCTTGATTCAAAACCATCAACAAGACTAAGATATGTGCGTACCGAAAAGAATATTGCTGCTGTAGCACCATTGATCCTTATTTCTTTCGAAATAAGGAAGGAGCTGCCGTTATTCAGTTAAATATCGACGTCATTTGATTTCAACAAGAGGGCACAACTTGCCATACAGCTTAACAATCGATTTATTGTGACATCAATTTGGTAACAACTTTATTTTCAGAAGTGGTCTTGATAGCTGGCCTCCTTGTTCATACAATTTAACGCCCCCCGATTACTTATTATGAGGCTATATTAAGTCATTGGTTTGGTTTATGCCGACAACCGATGAACTAGCAACTCTTGAAGTATTAGAAGCCAATGTTCATGCCACCTTTGGCGCTATACGGTTATTGTAAAAAATAGCCAAAAATAGGACTGATCGAATGGACCATGTAATTCGTAGTCGCGGTGGACAGTTGCTGGAAATTATATTCAAAAAATAAATGTCATGAAATTATTTGCCAGATTATAATAAAAAATTTCATTTCAACTATATTTTTGTCTTGTATTATCGTTTTAAGTTCTCATGCAGTTAAAAAAACGGCCGATATTTTTTTATTTTATATCTCAGCTAAGTTGACGACCGTTTGCATGAGTTAAGTGAAGAGATTATTTCGTCATATGAATTAAATTTAATAGAAATATTCATATGTAATGTTTGCAGTTTGGAAATTAATCAACTATAATAAATTTGAGATCGTATTGAGGTCTTATAAATTGCGGTTTAAAATTGTATTTTCATTGTCTTTAATGGTTTTAGTAAATGATGTTGAGGATTCTTAAGTTATCATTTTTTTTCAATTTTAAGTATAAGAAATGTATAACAATTTTTTGTATGTTTTATTTCATAATTAATTTTTATTATATTATATATTTTATTATATATATTACATTATTATATATTATATTTAGTTATTTATTTTTTTAAATTTCTTCTAATAAGAATTGCTTTGAACATTTTTATATTAATTTATTGGAATTATTTTAAAGAAAGTGCGTTTTAATATAATTGTAGTTATTGGTGTCTAGAATATCTATTTGCAAATTAATATGTTCCCAGAATAAGTTTGTTTGTCGTTTTTATTTTGATTTAAAAAACTGCGGTGTTTGATCAATAAATTTGCAACTACTTATAAAGAATTTTGTCAATTTTTCAAAAATAGAATTATGTGTATGTTTACCATTTAATGTTTTCGAATATTCCATTTTGCGATGTGATAACTGATTCTTCTATATTAATGGATTATATTATATGAATATATATTTTTTTTTTTATTTCTTCGCGTGTAATAATTTTTTTGCAATATTTTAGTTTAAAGCGTCTTAAAAATAAAACCGTTTTATTTGAACACCAAATGCAACTGCAAAAATTATGTTTAAGTTTTGTTGGTATTTTTTCTAAACAGATTAATTTTTCCCAAAGCTCAGTTAAAAGAAAAATTAGTTAAAAAAGTTGTTAAAAAATCATATAAAAAATGAATTGAGAAAATTATAAATTAAACAAAAAACACTTTTAACTATAATTTGAGCGCATTGAACAGCATCATTACTGCATCTGTTAGATACAATTAATTATCTAATGTGCGACCGTGCGGTTGATGCACTTTACAAATGGTTAAGCACCAGTGAAAATAACCCACCCGATTGAGTTGGCATATAATTAAATATTATAAAAATTATTTGGAAAAACTAATTTATTACAAAAAATATTTATAGTATTTAAACTGTAGTAAAAAATATGTATACAAAGATTATAAAATGTTATAATTTTTATTGGAAGAAAATATTTTGCAGTTCAGATACATTAAAAAAACTATTAATTGTTTATTTTTTTTTTGTTAATATATATATATACACAATTACTTCACAGTACTAGGGCTAGCATAAATTATTAAAATCTGTCAAATTCTTTTTTTTATTAAAGTTTCTGTACTAATCGATTTTGTACTTTAAATGCAAAACTTTTGCAATACCAAGGGTCACTTTTCATTTATAGAACATTTTTCGTTTTTCGTTTGCACCTTTTTATTTTCCACGTATCTTAGTACTTTTTTTATAAATATTTTTGCAATTGCAGTTTCTATTGTAAGCGAAAAATGGGGTTTTTATTTACGCGTTATTTTATGATAAACATTTTTAAGGCAATTACACTGAAAATAACTGAACACCGTCTTCAATCAGGTCTATAAAATATAAAAGAAGTACAAAATTACAGCGAAATTTATTGATCAAACATATTTGTTGTTGTCGTTAGAGATATACAGCTAAAAAATATTTTTTTTTATAATATAAAATAATAATGAGAAAAATGTATGCAAATATATCTATGAGTATTTACATTGTTCATGTTTCCTACTCATAGTCATTAAAATAATCAAGAAATTAAAATATAAGGTCGACCTGAGTAGATACTTTAAGTATCTTGAGATATAAGGACACACTAGATAATTCATATGTGAAGAAATCAATTAACTTTAGTTACAAAAAAATTTGAAAAATAAAATGCAAAAATAGCAGAGATTAAACCTTAATCCATGTTTAGAACATTGTATGTAAATGGAATGGCACAACGAATCAATTGTGGTCAAGTTTCTCTATTAAACAGTGGTTCGATGTTACAGAGTCACTCCTTTTTGGTAAACAAATACTGTTAACCAATCTGGTGATAATATTGTTTAAATTTGTATGATATATATACCATAGTGCTTTTATATTTACTAAATTGTTTTTAGTTTTTCAACTGCTAGATATAAAGATACATAACTATTCTATAACAGATAATTATTTTCTAACAAGCTATGACATACCTACTGTATCTAATACTTTCACTTTAAAGATGATTTATTATAAATGCCCATTTTTATAAATTGTATTCAGTATATCGAGAAAAATAGGGAAGATAATCTTATGCGGTATCGATATTTAATAGAACTATTACTCATTTTGAATAATGAGTATTAATAATGTGTATTATCACTGAAAGTATATTTATAACTACCAAAATGAAAAATATTAAAAGCAGCTACAGCTTGGATGCAATTTAAATAATCTAGAAGTATAATTGAAATATAACACGTATAATATTCATCAGTATTAATAAGTAATAAGTTATTTTTAAATCATTTTCTCATATAATTATCATATGACTATGGAAAGTCTTAAAGTTGTTGTATTTGTAAAATCCAGACTAAAAAGTAAGAAATCATATTGGATTTTATGATTACATACATGTAAATGAGAATAAGTTTTTGTATATTTCTTAGTGAAGTAATTATAATATATAATTTGTATATATTTAGGAACATGTATAACTCAAGAATTGTCTTTGTAAAATTTGAAAGATATATGTTAAAAACTTTCGGTATTTGTCAATAAGAAAACTTTTGTTAAATATAAGAAGAAATCTCAAAAAGTTAATTGTTAAGATCTCCCTATATCAGTGGTTTTTAACCGTTGGTCCGCGGGTCACGATTGTCCGTGAATCAAATTTAACAGGCATAAAACATAGCTTGTAGTTTGTCCATTGAGACCTGATTTATTAGAAAATAAATAAAAATATTGCCTATATAATGTACTATACCTATGCAATTATACAATTCCTTATACATTATACCAGAAATTCATAGAGTTTATTATTCTTAACTTTCTGCTCTCTACTAAAAACGAAAATATCATAGGTTGGGAACCACTGCCTTACATTCTACATTCTTCTCTATACATTATCCTATATATATCTATTATTATCCTCTATAATTATAATATCGGTTATTAAATTTTGTAACAAATACAGTTTTAGTGAAATACAGATATCTTTTTGAATATTATTAAACTTCAATCGATTTAACTAATCTTCATAAATTTATATAATTATTTATACTCGACATTAATGTAATTTTTAAAGTTAATTTTGATTTTTAAATTAAAATGAAAATCTGTTCTTAGTTCTATAATGATAAGAAATAATTTATATTAGTTTCATACGTAAACACATCCATCAATACTTAACAACTTAAGTTTGATCAGTGGTATTAAAGATCGCTTCTTAATAGATTCTTAATAAGTAATGGACTTTAAAAAACTCTAATGTCCACTTTCACGTAATAGACGGAACATCGCTCGAACAGGTAAGCTGATCTGTCGAACTTATATTTGTTTTCAAAATTGGATGAACACTATTCCACACCTTTCGAATGAACTATAAACTCGTACACTACTGCTTTGGTTCGAGAAGTTTGTATACGGTAAGACTTTTTAGTCACCGTTGTTCTAAATTTAACCATGTATATTAAAATGAAATTTTAAATGACTACCCTTAACAATCAAACTGATTGATCTCTCCCGTTATATATTTTATGCTCTATTTTGGGTATATAAAGGTATTTGAAGTCCTAATGTGAAGATCCTTTAAAATATTAATTACAAATTAAAATAATATAATTTAAACAGAGAGCATAATTCAATTTTTAACTAATATAACTAATATACATATACGCAGTTTTGCAAACGGCAATTTCTAATGCAATTCATGAACTAAGTTTAATATACAACTGAACGTAGGGTGCAAAAATTAAGCAAAAACCATTGGTAAAAATCTGTTGCTTGGAAGCTACTTCTCTTGTTCTGTGGCCTATTTAATTTTTGTTTTTGTATGTAAAGTTATGAGAATATAATTTTTTTTACATTTTTACATATAATGGAATATTACTGCATATAAATTTTATGTTTATTAATGTTAGAGTTTGTGAGTCTTGCATTGTTGTCACAAACTTCTACGTTTGGTTTAAATTAGATTAAATTTAATCAAATTGATGTAAATTAGCTTACTAACAAAAATGTGTTCACATCGACTTATACGCCATAGTAAATGTTAAATGGCATGATACAAAAATTAATGTGGTATCGTAAATTGAGCTAAGTTGTTGGCTCAATTAATATTTTGAAATATGCAAAAGATAATATATTGAAATAAAAATTTATTTAAATAATTTCAAACATAATTTCGCATTAACAAAAGTATTAAAAAAAAGAGCGTGAAAGACTAACACGAACGAGTCTGATATTAAATAAATTGTAGATATAGAATAAAAAAAACTGATTTATGGAAAAATATATATGTAGGTATTTAAAAATAATTCCTTATTATGTTATCATTTAAGATATATGTACTTACCGAGATCTGAGAATATAGGATCAGAATAAAAGTCCATAACTACTTGTGTTGTTTAGAAAAATGAATCGTTTCGTTTGAAGCATCCTTCCATTTGAACTTTTACTCAATTTAGACTAAAATAAAAAAATAAATATGCTTAAAAAATAATTAATTTTTTTTAAAAATATGTAAAAAGGTTATATTTAATTTTATATAATAATATATTTTGTTATTATCAGTCACAAAATCTACTTCAAAAGTCCTAAACATTGACAACCATTTAATTGAAGTTCTCAGTAGCTATAAATACCTAGGTGTTGTGTTTAGCGAGACCAATCTATCCAGAACGATATTAAAATATAGAGTACGCGCTGGGAGTAAAGCCTTTTATGGATTAAAATGACTAATTACAAGTAATAACATTTTGCAGAAAAAAAAACTAAAAAAGTACAAAACATTGATTCGCCCAGTAGTGATATATGGCTGCATGGAGATTGACTGAAATCGAAGCAAGCGAGATAGCAGTGTTGGAAAATAAAATACTCAGAAAAATTTTAGGCCCTGTGAAAGAAAACGGGATGTATCGCATAAGATACAACCATAAACTAGAACTGCTAACTAAAGGCGATACAATCAACAAATTTATAAAAAAGCAGCGATTAAGATGGGTTGGCCATGTGATAAGAATGCTGGATGTGAGAGTACCACTTAAGATTAATGAGAACAAAGTAAGGACCAGCAGAAGAAGAGGGCGACCAAGAAAATGGTGGACAGTGTGCAGTAGGTCTTAGAAGAAATGAACATAATAAAATGTAAAACAAAAGCAAAAAACAGAGAAGAATGGAAGACTGTTGTTAAATAGGCTTAGGTTCTACATGGACTGTATAGTTACGGATGATGATTTTGTTATTAAATATTTAAACTGAATGATTGATTTATATTATATTATATTAATATGTATAGATAGATTTTTGAATATCGTTAAATATTTAACATTGAATATTGAATTCAACAAAAATGTTATGTATGTGTTACTGTGTGTTACTGAGAAAGTAAGAGTGGATCTAAAAATATAACTGAGAAAGTCAAAAATAAGTGTTTTTTTGTCAAGACAGCGTATTCATAAAAGAGAAACAAAAGGAGGATTCTTATGGCTGTAATTACGTATTTTAAATAGATTTCAATTTTATTGAAATGTTCTCTAAATAGTTAGCACACAGTACTCGATATCTTAATGTGATCAGCGATCAGTACATACATATATTATATGTAATATTAGTAATATAAGTGCGTCTCATATTAAGAATATTTATTTTCATGAGAGAAGTGATTTGTTAATAAAGTGAAAAAGGCATATTGTGTGGAATTTCCTTATTTAATACGTATCATTGTAAGGAATAAATTGTAAATAGCGATTTTTGTATCTACTTCATCCACTCATTTATATTCTTTAATGATTCAGTAATCAGAAATGTGGAAGAACGAAATTCTATTGTTGAGACTTACACAGTTAGGATTCTTTCTACAGTCAAGAACTGGCTTTGAGGTTATGGAAACCTCACCAATAAAAATTTTCACCAATAAAAAGTTTCCTGAATGTGGCTAAATTCTTTTTTTGTAACAGATAAGTACAAATAATACCAGGTGCTTCTGTGAAGGTTAGTAGTTTTGAGGGTATTAAGTCAATAACAGTCAATAAAAAATTTACAAACCTTTCGATCTAGTTAATCTAATTTAAAATAGTAGACAAAAACTTCCCCATATGTTTTTTAGTAATTATAAAAATATATAAATATTCAATAAATGAAGATTAGAAATATAATAGATTAGAAATAAAATAATAACCTGACCGAGAATGATTTAACATCAACTATATTAAACTAATTCTATATCACTAAGTAAACCTTTTACATATGTTTTCTAGTAGCATAAAAAATAAACACATATTAAACAAATATATGTACAAATATAAAATAGAATAAAGTATAAGTTGTAAAATAACTTTTTATATTATACATAAATATTTTTATAGAAGCCATATTCATTTATTATTTCTTAAACAGCTAAATAAGCGAATGGCGAAGCAACTGGTTTTAAAAATTATTTTAAAAAAAACTAAATCAAAATAAATGCAAAAGATAGTCTGTAATTATATTTGACTGAAGCCCTTAAAGTAAATTTACTTAATTCTAGTATATACGTAAATAATAATATTGTAGTGCTATTAAAAGGATTATATATGAATATATATGAATTGATGTAAAGTAAATTGAAATTTTCTAGGGATATTTTGCACTGGACTTGTTTATTTATTTATCGTATATATTTATTATCTTTGGTAAAAAGTTTTGAAATTTATTTATTTATTTATTAAATATCTTATAAAATTTTCACAATGGTAACACCTAATTTGTCTAATTTTTATCTAATTTACTCTACTTGAAATACCGACATTAGCTGCCATACCGACATAATTTACTATTTCCGTCAATTTACCTACTATTTACTAGAACTCGTACACGGCCCATATATATATTATGTTCAAATCAATTTTCAATCATTTTTGTATAACATCTTCCGCTAAAATCAGAAGTTAGAACTTAATGCTAAATTTTAAATTTGTTAGTCATCTATAACGAAATTCATAATAATTATTAATTTAGTAAGAAACTGAAATTTGTTTTTTTTTAATGAAGTTTAAAAATATCTTCTCCAAAACATATAATAACATTTTTTGGAAAATCAAATTTTGTTTATTGCTATTGCTTTAAAACAGCGCTATATATTTACTTAATTAATTTATAGCTTTTATAATAAAAAGTACACGAATTCAAATTTCTTAACGACATTAATAACGTGATAATATATTTGATTTATCGAAGGAATTCATTTTACGGAAAACTACTGTAATATCTACAAATTATTTTTAATATTGAACTTTTTATTACTCATACGTTTTATTTTGAATTGCAAAATTTGCAGTTAAATTAAGTAAATATATTTATAATAGAAACATTAAAATTAATATAATACTAGAATATTATTTTAAATAAAAATTTAATTATATATGGTATCAGCATATTTTGGTAAAATATTGAAAAATAACAATTGAAATTAATATAAAGCTATAAAATTTATATAAATAAAATATAATTTAAATATTGTATTGGCATATTATGATAATTATTTATAATAAGAGATTCTTTACAGTTTCTCTATAAGTACTATAAAATTTATTTTATACTATATAAAAATAGATACAAAACTTTTTGAATTTATTTACCGAACTGTGTTTTTATAATGATTTTTATATTTTTAAACCCGGCTATACGTCATTTTTTTTTTATTAAATAATTCAACGTTTAATATTTTGTATTTTATTCTATATTTTGAATTCTTTTGTATTCTACATTGAATTCTATATTGCATTCTATATTGCAATATAGACGATATAGACGATATATTTTATATTGCAATATAGACGGTAGAATAAAGAGGATGGTGTAGATATAGTTTTAGTAATACTGATTTATGTTAGATCGTGATCCTGATGACGACTCTCAAGGAGAGTCGAAATATAAAATACAATATTAAACGTTGAATTATTTAACAAAAAAGTGACCTATAGCCAGATTAAAAAAATATATAAAAAAATTATAGATATAAAATTTTAAACAATTGTTTATTATTATTTATTATAATAGAGGACTTCCAACCAATACCATTTTTTCAAATAAAAAACAAAATATTATAATTATTATGATTTAATAAAAATTTAATATACCTATATACATTTTCTATATATATATATATTTTTAAACAAATGGAATATATTGAAATGAAGAGTTAAGTCTAGAAACGAAGTAAGAGAACTAAACTAAAAAACAGTAGAAGATACTTAAAGTTTAATTAACAATATAAGATACTCACAAGACACTACACTTTATTATTTAATTAATTAATAATTTTAGTTAATAAAATTTTTAAAATTATTAAAGATTTTTAAATTTTAGTTTCTTTATTTTTCAAGAATGAAAGAGAATGTATTTTTATAATAAAAAGTAATTTTTTCATTATCGGCATTAGATACCTTATGTGTCTATATATTTCTAATAAGTTATGTTAAATATGTTACCAGTAGAACTTTTAAATGGGATAATAATATATATATTTTCAGAGCATATTAAACAAAAACTGACTCATTACAATAATAGTTTAAATTATAACATGGTACTTTAAATACCATATGTGAATCAAGTTATCATAAGATAAACTATTACACTTGTTTGTTCTAGATTAAATAATATTTTTATAATAAAGGTCTTATAAGAACAATATCTGTTTTATGTATCGACAGAGTGTTAACAAACATAATATTTAATATTAATAGAAAAATATTAGCGTACTTATATGGAAAAATTATATGTCATTTTATGTCCAATTATAGGAATTTTTTCTAAATTACATTTATATTTAAAATGATATATTTATAAGAAATATATATATATCAAATTTGGCACTAGGGACTACTACCTTTTCGTTAACCTCAAAAAATGCTTTGTTTCCAATAAAAAGGCCATCGTCGAAATTCAGGCGATGTTTCATATGTTATTTTAAGGTCAAATATGAATCATACTACAAAAGAGGTACCGTAATGTTAAAAAACGGTAGAATTGTTGTATTAATTTTGAAGGAGATTACGTCGATGAAAAAAATCCAATATTGCCAAAAGGTATATATTTAATTAGTCATGGTTATGGATTAAGGACTTATCCCATGTGTTACTGGTAACACTGGGAAGATTGCAGGAAAAAGTTTTCATGCCCTTGTTGTTGCCACAAATATTGATTAATTATTCTATAAATAGACGTGGATATAGTTATTTACGTCTTTTTACCACGACTGTGTGTTTTGTTTTTATGATAGACTTTTAAAAACTTTTCTCAAGCTATTTTTTTAATATCTTAAGTACGACAGACTTAAGTCTGTCACACTTATTCACACTTATTATGAATTAAAAGTCAGAAGACTGTTAAAAAACAGAACTACTTTTAAAAATGTGTACTACTAATATTTCTTTTTCTTCTAAGATTTCTTTTATTTCTGAGATACTTAAAGAAGTTGTGCAACTGCTTGTTGTGACAAACTGTAATCTCTATCTGGAAAGCGTCGAAACTCCTTGTTATATTCTACATAACTATCCAGATTTAAACTGACAGGACGAGATTCTTATTTGACAAGATTTTCGTAAGTTATACAAACATAATGCCTTATATCTTGTTGGGAATTAGCTTGAAGTGCAAAAGTCCATTTTTAATTATGTTATCTTATAAACCTATTCGCTTCTTATATTTGACTGAGATGAAACACGTTGTAAGTGAAATTGAATTAGTATAATAATTATTTAAAGTGATTTCTTAATGAAATGGTCTTAATTTCAAATTCTTTTTCATTTTTTTACTCCAGAAAAATGTGCGAACATAAAAAGTCAAGTACGGCTCTGGGTCAGTTGGTTAAGGAGCGCTGACTCTGAGCTTCAAATTTGGCGGAGCACGCATTCAATTCCTGGTACTCGTACTTGCAGTCTCAAGAAATTGTATTACGAATAATTAAATACAAAAATTGTTTTCAAGACCACCAATAATAGGCCTTTGACAATACTTGAAACATCTATATGGGCAGCCATAAATTCAATTAATTAAAATAATATAAAAATGAATTTTCAAAAATCCTCTTCATTAATTTATTTTATTTATTTTTCTTTATAAATTTTTTTTTATTTAAAAATATTTTTATTATAAAAAAATATATATTGATACATAAAAATTTTTAAAAAAATATAAAAAATAAAATTAACATAAATATTATTTTTTGTACATTTTTAAACAAGTTTTTTGTTTCTTCGAAACTAGAACTATGACGTACATAGTTTAATATAATATAATATTCTAATTACAATAAAAATACTAGGAATTTAGGCTGACGTACGTTACTTTCATTTTATACAAGTTTTATTTAAAATTGATTATCATATATGATATATATCTATAACGATATATATCTAATAATGATATATTTTTCAAACACAATTTATTTAATTTAAAATTGTTGATCTGATCTGATCTGATCTATTTGAAAGTTTTTAAAAATGATTTTTATTTAAAATTTATCATAACATATTAAACACTGATTAAATTCAATTTAAGTGAGATGTATCCATATGTCAAATATTTACACCTTTTTTTTAGTATTTTTCTCAATTTTGATATAATTTACACCTTTTTTTTGCAATATCAATGTTCACAAACATTTATAAATAAATAAAATAAATTAGTATCTATAATTTGGAGCAACAAGTGTACATATGACTGGACTTCTGAGTGCCCATGTGTACATATGTGTGTGTGTGCGTGTCAACGATATGTGAGTATACATAAAATAGCGCAACAACTACAGTAATATCGATATTGTGATTACTGTCAACGGTATAGTAACAACAACAACAACAACAACAATAATGACAACAATTTTTCTCATCTCATTATTTAAGTTCATTTTCCTTTCTCGCCGTTGTTGTGTTATTTGCATATTTTAAGTTTCGTTGTTGTTATTGTTGTTGTTATTGTTATTCGTTTTTGTTGTTATTGTAATGAAATTAATTTATAAATAATAAAATGCATACATTAAAGTATGGTGTGTTTATGAATATTGTGTATATTGACTAACATCGAATATAAAAGAAAAAATTTTTAAAAGTAATAAAATGACATATTATTTTAGTATCATTATTTAAAAATGCAATAATGTGTAAATAAATAGGTCTTCGTTTTATTTTGAGTTTCAACAAGTATTATTGCTGAAAAGTATGCATTGAAAAATTAATTGGAAAAATAGCCAATAGCATTTAGTGAGGTGATTTATATATATAGATATATAAGTCAAATATTTATTATCCTCCACTTAGAACCATTTTTCAAAAACAATAACTTTAGCGTGAAGAACAGAAAACTCATTTACAGCCAGATAATCAGACCAGGACTACTCTATGGGTGTGTCGCATATAGCAAAGCTGTCAACTCTACTATCCAGAAGCTGCAAGTTGCTCAAAGTCAGGCTTTCCGAAGACTCTTCAAAGTGTCTTGATACATCCGCACAAATGACATGCTTAGAGACCTTAGAATAGATCCGGTCAAAAAATACATAAGGGACAGGCTGCCCTACTTAGCACTATCTATTCTCAGAATAAGCTTTAGCGGCACGGAGGGGTACGCAGATCTTAGACCAGTCATCGAATAATCACGAAGCATTTGAGGCTTTTTAGTCAGTGAGAAGGGTGGAATTCTGCAGAAACCTCCCAGGTATCAAAGAGTTAAAGTGTCCACATGCACTAACTCGAAAAAGACTTAACATGAACCACTTAGCAGATTTATATACTTATGAATATTTATATTTTTAAGTGAAATATAATTCAAATTCAATAATTTAATTCATTATATTTTAATTGTATAAGAATATGTCAGAAAAAAATCAAATGAAGGCAATAGTCAATAGTCAACTAAGAAAAAACTGTTAAAAACTGAAATCCTCATTTGGAATGAGGCTTTAAGTGATGTTCTATTATTTATTTTTATTTCTCACTTATTTTGTTTTTATTAATTGTGTTGATTTTTAAATTTATATGTAAAATCATATAAACTATAATAAAATAATTTCTAACCCAACTTTGATATTTTAAGTTTATACTAACAAATATTACAACAAAAATAACATACGACTATATATTCGTAATGATAACAAATTCTCAAAATGAACCCCTTCACTTCACCAATGCATACACATTCTTGAGCAAATATTTAAAATAATAATAAGAAATAATCAAAGTCAAACCAAAGAAACAAATATTTTTTTGCATAATTTTTCAGATTTTTATTAAAGGTATAATGACGAATTGTTTATATAAAATGGTAGAAACCATTTAATAATAGTTATAGAAAGTAAATAATGATATGTTTATTTTTATTTTATGGATAAGCAAAATAATAATATATTCAGACCTATATACATTTTATCTAGCAAGAATTGTAACTTTGTTATTTAAGCGATGGCTTTAATATCAATTTTTAGGGCCATACGCCAATATCTCAATTTATATCAGCTGTTTAATTGAGTCATGATTACAGATTTATAAAGCCGGTGTTTTTTTAAGCTTTCTTATTGTACCGGCAGAGGGCGAAATTGTGATAGCTGTATATATATATGAATAATAAATAATAAACGTAGTACCTTTACTAGTACTAGTAAATATAGGTAATCTAAAAATAATTCCAAACTTTAGGCACTGCTTATATAGAATAGGGCTATATAAGCAAAATGCGGCCTGTTTAGTTATATTTTCTATCTACTAACTTATGGTTTTTAAAGAAGAGATTGTAGATATTTTATAAGTAATTTTCTTAGATTGTATTTCTCAAATACTCAAAATACAATCTCTTTTAATATTTTGTCCAAACATAGAATTCCAAACATCTATTATGTTAGGTATAGGGCAAATGTTATAAATATTACCGTAATTAAATTTCTTATCATTAAGATGTTTTCAGATATACAAAAGTTTATTATATATATATTCTTTTAAATTATATCTTATTTCTCCGGTTTTTAGTGCAGTTAGCTGGCTATTGATGAATTCATTTTTTTATTATTACTTTTTGTGCTGGCACTTTTTCATAGAAAAAAACTTGAGTTAAATTGAATACTGACTGCATGCGTAAGTGAAGTGCATTGGTTTGCCTTATAATTAATTATTTTCAGTAGTATATCATTGAAACACCACTTAAAATTTATGAGAACGAAGTAGGAACCAGCAGAAGAACAGGGCGACCAAGTAAGCGATGGAAAGACAGTGTGTAGCAGGACTTAGAAGAAATTAACATAAGAAGTTAGAAAACAAATGCAAAAAATAAAGAAGAATGGAGGACTGTTATTATACAGGATTAGGTCCTACATGGACTGTATAGTCACGGATGACGATGATGATGTCATTGAAAGTGAAAAATATATCTGCAAGTAAGTCTACTTTGCAATGAAACGTGATCAATATCTGGTTTAATTACTATGATAAATGATGAGGATGGAAACTAAATAATCTTCATTAATTTTTTCGAAAACAATATTGTTTTATTAATCTCAAGTCCGCATTTTTAAACAATATTTATACTACTATTACTTCCAGTATTTTTCTTCAGATGTGGCTACAACCTTATAGTATAAAATATGGCTATGACAAAACTTATGACAAAATAATGTCATAAATATTAATAGCTTTACGAAATAGATTGATTAATTGAAAAATTAAATATAACGTAGGCATAAAATAAATATAACAAATTTTACTAAATATATTTAGAAATCAAACAATAGGTGCCAAAATATGACAGCGAAGTTTCAAAGTTTCTTCATCTTCGTCAATGTGCTACATTATCAACACGAAAATTTAGTTTTACACTTTTGTATTAGTAATGATATCTTATTTCCTAAGATACTAAAATGTTGTATTATAATGCAAACAAATTTACTGTATTTTTAATATTCGTGGAGACCAGCCGAAGACATACAGATGAATTGATTGAATTAGCGCTTAGATAATGTATCTGCTGAGCTTATACCAGTACAATTATTTACATACTGAGACGTGTTTATATAAACAACGACATATATCTTTTTGTAATTTAATTAAATTATAAAGAGTAGCAGAAGAAACTACATTTTTATTTAAGTAAATTTAATTAAATCTTATTTTACTCTTCTTTTTCTCTGCCATATACTATGTACACTACTTGTATCTTGGTTATACTCGTTCAGCCGGAAGTTACGCTTAAGTCCATATTCAATAATCAAATAAATAATTTTTTCTTTTAAATTTTGTTCATCTATACACGCTAAACTATCTGATCTACCCTTGACTAAATATTTTTTATCGCAGCTAGACTGTTAATTTCGAAATCATTTGACTAGCGGCGTTAGTTTTATAAATGTGCAATATATTTATTTAAATTTGATAATTTTATAGCTAATGCGTAGTTTTTGTCTTTTGAAATACAAATAAGAAACTTAATGATTAATAAATATTTAAAAAAAAACTAATGATTAGTTTAGAATATATTTTAAAATAATATATTCATATAACCAATATTATTATGTTGAGGCTAGTTGAGTCAGTGCACTTGAGCACTTTTACTCTCTATTAACTGCGAGGTTTCATCATTACCCCTTTTTACGCCTTGACTGGATTATTGTTTATCATTTTAACAGACTAAACAACAATTGACCTCAGATCTGTATACCTCTCCGAGGAGCCTGCAACCATTCTGAGATTCGATAACGCGGTGTTGGAAAGCTTGTGAGTTTTCGTTTCATGGCTCTATCCTTTATATATTTTTTAATCGGATCAATCTTGAGGTCCTTGAGGATGCTAATATAGTATACATCATAAAATTCAGCAAAATATGTGTTAATAGTTAAATATACTCGTATATAACTATGTCAAAAATTGTACATCAATTTATTTAAATGGGCAGTATGCACCGTATAGGTACCTACGTAGAATACCTTTTAAATCTTGCGCCTAGGGAAGTAAGTTAGTAAGTATTACCAGATAAATTTTGACATTTTCATTTGAAAGTTTAACATTTTCTGTCATAAATGTCTTTATAATGTTTTAGTTTACGTGTGCTTATTGTGTTCCTCACATTAATCCTAAATTGTGACTCTGAAAAAACATCTTATCTAAATGCTTTACTTTAATCTCGATGATTGCTTTATTAAATTGTTGTTCCAGATCTTTTTCAAAATGCTTGTTCTCTAATAAGTCTAATAACCTCACTAGAAATTCCTGCTTTTAAAAAGTACCGTTTACCTTCTATAGCTTCTTATACTGACTGTGCCTATAAATAGGATTTTGTAAAGTTAAGTATAATAGTCTAAGCTCAAATTTTGCAATTTACACTAAGTTTCGTTTTGACACTAAAATTACATAAGTTCGAAATTTAGTACAGTCAAACTTCAATAACTCGAACTTCTGTAACTCGAATTTTCTATAGCTCGAACAAAATAGAGTGCAGCAGGGTTTAGAGAGCAAATTACATACAATTACAGAACTTTATAAGTCTTTAACTTTATAAGTCGAACCTTTTCTTTGCGAAATTGTATCTTGAGTTATGGAAGTTTGACTGTATTTCAATATCGAACACTTAAGGGTTACTTAACTATAGTGCACATTGTTAACATTGTCTAAACGAAGCACAAATGTTTTGTTCTTCAACATTTTTTTATCGAAAGTAATTCTGATAGCCATTAAATTCGTTCTAGAAACGAAATTTTTTGTGTTGATTGTGAGATATGCTTCGTATTTAAACAGAAGAGTTAGGGTTTAAAGAAACCGGCGATAACTCCACTAATATAAAGCTTGTAGAATTATATTTCAAGTAGGAATATATTGTTTCAGAGCACACTTTTTTATTGTGACATAATAAAGTCTTAATTTGATATTCTATTTGGCCAGATACTTTGAACTTGCTTTGTATGTTTATCGTAATAAACCAGGTTTCGCAACCATACAGGGGTACTGGAAGAACGCATGGTATAAGATTTTTATCTTTGTGTGTATTAAGACCTTTGGACCAGAACAAATGTAAGAGATTTTAACTTTGAAATTCACAAAAGTAAATTTGGGTGAATCGGGCATACACCTCGAAAGGCTCCTATCGAAATTTGTCAACAGGCGTTTGGTATACAACTCGCAAGGTAGCAGAGGCAAAGATCGTCCAAAAACAACATGGAAAACGTCAACGTTAAATCAACGTTCAATTAATACAGTTTTGCAGCACCTAAGAAGAAGGAGAAATAAACCTCCCTGATTTAAGGGAGGTAGCATTGTGGCCCGAAAGGTGGAAGCGACTTATAGACAGCCTATGCCCAGTATAGAAGGCTGCTCGAAATCATTGACGTCGAGCAAGTCTTATTATTATTATTATAATAAGCTGTTATTAACGTAACTGATTATAAAAATGATGAAAAAAATCTATAAGATGTAAGTTATAATAATACTACAAATATTAATGTAAATGTTTACAATATAAATGATTACCTTTTGTTTCTTGTGTGTCGATTCGTGTGGTTAGTTCTTCCAGTTTGGTTCACATTTTCATAGATGCGCAGAGTGATTTCTGTTAAACTTACACGCGATTTAATAATTATTTTAATGTTGTTATCAGCAATTTATTGAGTTTTTATTTTAATAATATGTATCTCTGCCTTTTGGTATTTCACACTGCCTCTTTTTGGATATACTCGTCGTATTTAAATGCTTTTTGTTTACTAAATTGAACTACATGTAGAGTATGTGTACTGACAAATGTTTACAGCTAGTGACGATAGTTCAAAAAAAGATAAATTAAATAAATAAATAAATAAATAAAATAAAAACACTTGATTTAGTGGCAGTTTCATTTAGTGGCAGTCGCTCATGCTGAGCTTGAGGCTGAATTTACACAATAGATACAATTATGTACACTTAAGTATTTTTAGTTTTAATATTGAAATGTATAAATAAAATTATAAACGAGAAAAAAATTTAGTTAAAATTATTTATAATGTAGATATGTAGATGTGTAGATTAAATGTACGGGTATGTATTGCATTTGTATCTTGTTTTTGTTCTGGAAAGCTGAACTTGTTTCAAGTGTGCAGTACAAGAATTATTATTTCTAAATTTAAATTTTCTAACATTTTTTTTTTCACTCTTTTTGAAGAATGAATATTTCTAATATTTATTGTATATACATATTATTGTAATTATTGTAGACACGTCAATAATGTTTTGCTATATTATGTGTTTTGTGTTTGCTGGTTAAATGGAGAAGCCATTACCGGTTCCAACAAAGACAGTATACTTGTAAAATATAATATATACTATAATAAATTAATACAAAAAAAGGTAAAAACTATACAGTTTTATGAGATTAGATGTAACGAGTTTTCTTTGCTAGATTGTTAGAAATGTATTTCTTTTTATTGATTTTATTAAAATAAACTTGATTATACTTTAATGGTGATCTTGAAAGTAATTCTATAGCTTAAATAAATTGCACAGATTTCAATTTATTAGTTATTTGCATTAATACATTAATAGATACATAAATATTTTAATATTAACAATCTGCATTACAAAGTAAGAAGAATGGAATACGACAAGTTCAAATTGGTATTAACCATTTATTGTACATATGATCCATTTTGAAATTGCTTATGGCGTTTTTGATTGGTAAATCTGAACTTAATCTAGATTTGCTCTCGATCTGTCAAATTTTGTTGCCCAAACGAACATTTTTAGAATAATTTAACATTCAATATATATTGAATATATATTGAATAAAAAACAGTTGTTAATTTTAGGGTAATCTAGCTACACTGTCAAAATAACTATAGTGTTATAAATTAATCTCGAGTGTTATATATTTTGCCCCAGATTTACCAATCGAAAACTAAAAGTGCATTAAAAGAGCATTTCGATTAAAATAATTACCACAGATTTACGCTCGATCTGTCAAATTTGTTGGCCAATCGAACATTCGTAGAGTAATCTAACATATACAACATATGTATATCTAATCAAATCACAGTCCGTCATCAGTTAAAAGATAAATAAATGATAGTAATTTTAATATAGTTAAAGCTTAGTGTGGAGCAGGGATAGGTCCCCCAGTCACAAAAGAGTAAAAGCGCGCAATAGTACTAACTCAAACCACAACAACAACAACAAGTCACAGTTTATCTGTCAAATCATATAAATATGGTAAACTTGCTACTCTGACAAAATATCTACAGTGTTCGACACAGAAAATTACATTAAAAGTAAATGTCGATTAAAAAATTTACCCCAGATTGACCCATCGAAAACGACATATAATAGAGTTTGTATTGCAATAAGTTTTAAAATATTTAAAGACCTTTAATGGAGTAATATTTTGATAGTTTCAGATGGATGTCCATCAAAGGATACTTTAAAACATTTAAAGTGCTGCAATTGTACGTTTTGTTACCATTCAATTCATTATATAATAAATAGAAAGTAGTTCAAGAAAGTCTAGTATTTCAGAATATATTCCAAAAGTATGTTATGGATGTAAATAGTTGGGCAGATAATTTATGTATGTTATAATAATCAATGTTTCAATGTAAGCAAATGTTTAAGGAATATTTGGCCTACATATTACGCTATGTAGCTACTATATAAATGAGCAAATCTGTTTCATGAAATAGATGATATCCAAAAACATGTTTTATTTATTGTAACGATGTAAGCATGAAAACAATTGGGTAGAGGAAAAGGTGATACCAGAGATAGAGTTGAATGCAACAAGAGTGTAAAGGAAACTTAAATCCATCTTAAGCTGTAGCGCCAAGTTATGATAATAATGAATACTGATATGAAGCGTTTATAAATCTTTTATCTAAAAATAATTATTACAATTACAGATAATATTTTAATTAAGATAGAATAGAATTAGAAATTTTAACTAATAGTAGTAGGTTTATTGAAGAAGATCCAGTATCTTTATTCCTTTTTGTGGGTGTACTATGTATCACACTGTGTGTTATCTAATTAATTTTTGTTTTGTGTATAATGGCTAGTTATTTAGTGTACGAATATCGATATATCTTCTATTAGTTACGCGATTGGCACCTATCTTTAGTGTGTTGAACATTTTTTACTATTTACTGTTTACTGCGGGAAATTAGTAAGAATATTTCCGAGGTTATGGTATGCCTATCGTAAGAGGCTATTCAAAATTTAATAGGCAGCACACGATACTGTTTGAAGTAATAATAACTGCTAACTAGTTTCACTAAAACTGATGTTAATCTGGTATTCGCGGCTATCAGCACCCACAGCTTCGGTTGTACTCACTATTAAAGGTTGGTACCTTTAGATAGAGCATCGGGTTGACTTCAGATAAACCCAAAGTTACGATGTGACTGTCTTCATCACATTTTTCAATCGTGTTCTGTTCCACAAAGAACAGCAAAGGTGTTGACTTCGCTCCCTCCCAAGACGGAAACTATATTTAAACATATAGCTTTAATTGGTGAGACTTTCTTTGAAACTCCAATAGGGCGGTTGTCGACACATTGGTTGTTAGATAGACTTCGCTACCTCCCAAGACGGAAACTATATTTAAACATATAGCTTTAATTGGTAAGACTTTCTTTGAAATTTCAATAGGGCGGTTGTCGATACATTGAAACACGTATTAAAAACACGGTATAGTTAATGTTGGGCCTTAACGACAGATAATTACGCTGTAAATATATTGACTCTGTTCATTTATCTTTTCGTACCGGCTTATTGTTTTATCTTTTAAATTTAAGAATTTCTTGTCCTATAACAAGAAATCCAATGTAAATTTGATTAGACAATTGTGTAGTAGTGATTTTTATGTGACTTTTATATACATTTTCACAGGTTCTATCCACAAATCTCTGTATATATTATTCCATAGATTTATACTTTTGATAAAGCAAAGAAATGTAAGATTAAAATCGTAATTTTAGTTAACAGAATAATTAATTATTGGGAAAACCTAATATGACTTTAAGAACTAAATTAAATTAGGTTGGTAATATATATACCAATAAAGAATTATAATTTAATAATATAAAAAATTTTTAATAAAAAAAGAAGAATGAAAATGAATTTAAGAACTAATTTAATGTAATAATATTTTTTATAACGAAATACCAATTTTTATTTTTAAAATAATAAATACAATTGAGTGCTTAAAACTGATGAAGTTTTCTTTGTGTATATTTGTTAAATTCTGGTTTAATTTTAAACACTCGTTCCCAATACATTCTTTTCACGTCAATATATATTAGCAAGATTTTTTTAAAAGTTGTTTTTAATTTTAGGCCAACTTTATTAAGTTTCAAGTTTTAGATGCGCGAATTTGTACAAATATTTAAATATTTTAAATAATTCGCGTTGTTAGGCGGTTGTAAAGTGTTTACGCTACTCAGTACCTCAGTACGCCACGAGTGCGAGTAGTATCTGGTATATGGTATCTGGTAGCTAGTATTTGCTATCTGGTAGATATTGAAATTGAAAATTATAAATTAAAAATGGTTTATTTGTATTTGAAGTTGTTTATCATTTAATATATACATATTGTTGTATTACAAGTATGCCAACTATTGACTACGCAAATGTCTAGTTGATATTGCTATTGCCACTACAAATGCCACTAAAGAAATCACTAGTGCAAAGCCAACAAACACCTTAAGGCGATCAACTATCCAACTATTCAACAACCCAGCAAACTAACCAAACTAACCAAACAACCAATTTTGCTCTCTTTGATTAGTTTTGTTAAATGAAAAAAAAAAAAAAAAAAAAAAAAAAAAAATTAAAATTATTTATTTTTCTTGTCGATATTTTGTGTATATTTTTATAACTTCATGTATTCAACCGGTTGTTTTGACGAAAAAAAGCGGCAACATCTTCGCGATGCTTAAAACAAAACACATAAACAATAAGAGTAACAATATCAATATCGATAGCTTCAGCTTGAGCTTCAGCTGGAGCTGTAGGTTTAGAGATACATTAGCGGTGCGGAGCTCAGTAGATACTTATACATACAGGTTAAAAAAAAACAAGCATGACGTTTTTGAAAACACCACCCGTTCGCAGTGAAGGGGAGAGACTGCGCTATGAATAGTCAAGTGTGTGGAAGCTGAGCTCAAATGGAATGAGCTGAGCGAGGCTTAACTCAATTGAGTATTGAGCTCTTCTATGATAATAAAGTAAAAATACATATATTTAAGTTTTGTATTAATTTGCATGGAACTGGCATAGAACTCAGAGTTTTGTCAAATAAAATATACATACATATATACTCGAAAAAATATATAAATGTACTTGTGCTCGTATCTACTACAAATGGTGGGATTTTTGTAAAATTAAGTTATTATCTAAATTATTATTTATTTGTTAATTTAAAATGTGATTTTTAACATTTGTAAATCTTTATAATTTTAATGTTGTTTCTTTCGTTTGTAATTTGTTTAATTAAAATTAATAAACGTCAACGTCTGTAAGAGTTTTAAGTATTATACATTTTTTTTTTCTCATCGAAATGTTAGAGATTTCCACAAGTTTTCTTTTCTCACAACAATTTTAAATATTTTTACATATTTTTAAATATTTTTACATATTGTATATATAGTATTTACATATATGTAAATTTTCTTTTCACCCGAAAAAATGCTTATCACATCCCATACCAGACTTTGTACTTTCATAAATATCCGTTTTAAAATCAAATTCAAAATATTGTATTTAACAAATTCTTTGCGCGTAATTTTTTTTTTTTTTATCAAAATCTACAAAACACTGGAAATTTTACCACAATTAGCAATTCTTCTGCACAGAACAAAACAAAACACAACACAACACAACAAAATTAAGCGAAATAAAATTTAAGATATTTTTACACTTAATAATTTATTTAATTTTTTTTTTTATTTTGTTTTTTGTTAAGCGTCAGAAAAAAAAATCGCATTAAAAAAGTTTAGATATTAATTAAATCAGACCCGACTCGACGTGACGCGACAACCGCGTTTCATATCCAAATCCGTTGGCGTATTGACAGCAACTGATCCACACTGATCCACGCAAGAGCATGTGCACAATGAAGCAGTAAGCCAACGTCTAGCCCAGTCGCTAACTTTAGAAATATCAACTTAAATCTCGCCTATACACTAATTCGCTCTTATTGTCGTCATCATTGATATCCACATTTTAACGACAACGACAACGACAGCGACAGCATTTGTATTGTAGTTTCAGATACTTTTCACAAATACACATTCCAACTGTTAGTACGATAACAAAAACAATAACAATAACATAAATAACTTTAAAGCGGTTCAATAATAATTATAAAAAATCTCAGTTTAGCCTATGTACTCGTAGTGTGGATAAATGAAGTCTCACGTTCATTTACGAGTGCATGTTCTCTTCCACAAGTATCACGAAGAGCTTATCTGCTCAAATATATATATATGTGTATCTATAATGTATACAAATATTTTTATTCCAAATGAAATTTACATGCTCGTAATTGAATGCGAATTTTTCTTATTGTTGTTGAAGTTCACGGGAAAAACTCCCACTAACTGCAATAGCGCTAATCTAGTAACGATCTTAATTTGAAAACTGGTATCGAACTGTCAAGAAAATGTAAAAAATTCTGTTATTCATTTATTGGAATATTGAAATAGAAAATATATAATACATTAATTTATTATAAGATTAAGCTGCAGTTAATTATATACATTATATCATATATTAACTATTATAATTAAGCCTATTTCCATTAACTATCACAGTAGTGGATGAAAACTCAATTTATCTACTGATTGAGTTTTGTTAGAGTTTAAATGGAAATTCTTAGTAAAACCACTATGCTGCTTAAAGGAATTGAAAGGATTTTATTGCACCCCAATAAAAATTAACATTAGAAAATTAATATTAATATATTAGAAAATAAACTGGGTGTTGGTTCCTGTAGAGTAGAGCATCCCAATAGAAATTTTAGTTTATTTAGTCATTGACTTTTTATAGACTCTAAAGGGAAATTCTTTGTAATAGCACTATGCTGCTTAAAGGAATAGAAAGGATTTTATTGAGCCCTTATAAAAATTAATATAAGAAAATAAACTTTGTGCTGGTTTCTAGTAGTCTCTGGTTACGTTATTTTACGTAACCTTCTATGCCGTAGAGGCTTAATATTACGGTGTTCAAAAAAACGTGTATTAATACAACACGTCATTCAACGCACCATTGGAATTTCAAAAGAAATTTCCGCCGGTCGAAACGAAGAATTGTCTACCAAAAATCTCTGTTAATCTTTGGGTCATAGCACCCGGTGGTCAATGCGCAACTCCACGCCGAATGAATGATAAAACAAATACCTGATCATTCTTCCCGCGTTAGTTTGGATATTAACCACAGTCACATGTACAACCTCAACTGGTCAGCACAGCCGAAACCGCGGGCCACCGACCCCCGTAGTACCAGATTTACACCACTGGTCAAATGTTGCAACTCACATTCTGCACAAGTGTCGGCGTAGCACCTGGCTTTGAGTGCCTTTTACGGCATGCATGTCTTACTTCGGAAATATTCTAACCCCTTCACTGCAGAGCAATTAATTATTAATTAATTTATTTAGTCATTGACATTTGATAGAGTTTAAATGAAAATTATTTACAATAGCGCCATGTTGCTAAAAGGAATTTAAACGATTAAATACGGTTCATATTTATTAGCCTATAATTTATTTTTTTTTTTTGGTTTAGAATTTAGGGGGTATAATGTCTTATGCACCGTTAGACTGACCGTCGTCGACATAGTGTGCCCAACTCCCTAATATTAATGTGTAGTATACGAACTAAAAGACCCTTTCTTCGGAGACGCTTATTCCCACACAGAACCGCTTTCGCATAATTCGAAAAGAGTCTGTTATATTTTGACATTTCAAGCCATGCTCTTATGATTTTCGATCTCAGTCCAGAACTCCACTTTCTTACAGCATTATCTTGATATCTGGACTATTTATTAGCCTAGTTTCTCCTTCACCTTTATGTCTCTATGTCTAATTTCTGCACATTGAGGACTTGAATCACATATGACTCTATCGTTCGCCAGTTCTTTTGGTTCGCTCTCATCTTTTCCACTATATTTTCTATATATTTATTGGTCCAATTTGGGAGCTTTTTACCTATATGGTTCAAGTTTGCTTATCCATAAGCTCTTGCCTAGTAGAAAATTACCACCTTATGTAGTAATAAAATGTCTAACACAGTGCTCTTTGATAGTTCTGAACAATTATTCTAATCGAGTTTTCAAAAGTTTGTACACATATATAATCTGAATAGAATTGAAACAATACCACTTCGCTTCCCACTTTACTAACTTTTGACAGATACAACCTAAAGACGGAATATAGAAGTATTTCGCCTATGGCATAATTGTAGATCCATTATCATATCGAGTTGTACTAATTTACAAAGGGCGTATTTGACTTCCAGAATTGTTCATGTTATAAAATGAAATGATAACACGCCACTTTTAGCGTGAAGATGAAAAAAAATGTTTGGCAAATGGTGTCATTGTAACGCTATTGCTTCGCCGATTCGATCTATTTCGCAGTGTCGAATCTATGACGCACTTGCCAAATAGAGAGACCAAGTATCAGTTTATTAGTCTCGTTGATGAATTGTCGTTCATATGAAGAGCATATCTAGTTGGTAAGTATTGTGAATACTTGATTTGGTTAATTTGATTTTTATAGGTTTGTGTCGTCATTTATCATAATTGACTTCTTGCCATCTGTTGGTAGTACGAATGCCAATTTTGAGTTCTCAAATGCCTCAGTAGTATCTATTACTAAGAGTGATTCTTCATCAAATCTGTCTGCTGATATGATTTTTTGACTTAACGTTGGTTTCCAAAAATACAGATTTTCACAATTTTATAATTATAGTTTGTTAGTGACTTAATTCTAAACTTAATGCTTGATTTGTTTTATTTAAATGAATGATAAGTTACCATATACTTATCACTGTTTTTAGTTCAGTTAACAAATATAAATATATCTCCACATATATATGATGAAAGGCAATAATGACATGATTGTTCAGCGAATAATTCTTTATATACATTTATGTTTGTTTATTTTCGCAAAACTATAAAATAATTACGATATTATTAGACTATTAGGCTAAAAAGAGTAAATCAAATCTGTCAGCAAAGATTTTGGTTTAAAGGTCCTGTAAATTAATTATTTTTCACTTACATTTCTGATTTTTATTTGTATAGCAATTTTAGATAAATTTCTTTAAATTATAATTAAACAAGCACTGAAATGTAGCTTGATGATAAGTGCATTTTTATGTCGCACTTTCAAAAAACTTTGTTATGAAGGCATTACTTTAAACGATTTCAAATGATTTTCCAAATGTTACATATAGTCGCTTCATTAATTAAAATTATTACAGAAATATTGAGCATTTTTAGAAATATAAGTATATTTAATTGAATATATAAAAATAAATTATATTTTAATGTATTAAAAATTAGAATTTCATGTAGTAATTAAGTAACAAAAAATACTTGAAATATTAACAAATTTAAATACAAATAAATTTTACTTAAAAATGTTAATATGTTATTTAATTCAGAGCAAAGTTGAAGTTTTTAGCAATGATTTCTGCGGTTGCAATATTTTTTTCGTCCTCCTTAATTATATTCAGAATATCAGTTAACACTAAAAAAAATCAATAAATAAATAATTAATAATAATTAATTAACAAATTTTAGATATGCTTTACTTACTTTCTTTATCATTAGCAGACATAAATAATGATAATATCGGGACTTGCTTGTTTTTACAAATTTGTAACATTGTTTCAACGATTTGGGGATCCTTTATGGGCAAATAATATTCATATATAACTGTCAAGATATCGGTTAATGTATCACTTTCAAAACCAGCGCCAAGCATATATGACAATTTATTAACGTCTATGGACTAAAAATATAAAAAAATATATTTTATAATCGTATAAAAAAAAACTAGAAAAGACTAACTTTTAAATAGGTATATTTTTGTAGATTATCCAATTCTTTCCAATTTGCATAAAATTGCGATGTAGATTTGGGTGGTGATGGCAAAGGTCGCTAAAATAAAAATTATTAAATAAAATTGTATGTAACATTGTTTCGAATCTTACATTGCTACTGATGGTAGGAACTGATAAGGATTTATGCATTTGCTTCACTTTTGGTATATCATTTTCCAAACTCTTTATATTTGTGCCATTATTGCTAATTTCTTCAACTAAAATTTTAGAATCACTTCGAGAATTTTTATTTGTACTTTTGCTTGTGAGTTTATCTTCATTCAATTCAATTATTTTAGTTTTTTGTGCTATTATAGGATCTATACCGTAATTTTCGTCTGGTTTCGTTTCTACCTTTTCAAAAGTTCCACAATTTCCATTAAAAATTTTATCAATATCATCATCCGATATACTGAGGTCTGCGTCTAAAATTGTGTCAATCACATCGATACGTTGAAGTGGTTTACTAGAACGTTTATGTGGAGGTTTATCAATTGGTTGTATCTCAATTTCATTTGAACGCAACTTTGAAAATAGTTGATCGACTTTTATTTTTTCTAAAAAATTATATTAATTAAAAAAATATATTTATATACTGACTATATACAAACTGGCTGATTTAAGTTTATCATTTATGCGTTGTAAACTCTTTTTAGTTTCACTATTTTTCGGATCAACGGATAAAATTGTTGTACAATCCTTAAGGGCATCTATATTGTTACCGAGAGACTCATGTGCTTGCATACGTCTGTAATAAGCTTTTAAACAGTTTTTATCGATTTTTATTGCTGAATTGCAGTCATCTATAGTATGTTCGTAACTGAAAAATATAAAAAAAATTATTTCAAATAATTTAAATGCTTGAAATCAGAAATTAGTAACTATATCATTTTTATCTCGAGTATTTTAATTGAAAATATATATAAATATTTTACCAACCTATACAAAATCGACATATATTAATATTTTATTCGTAATCAACATAAGAATAAAACTATAAAAGGAGCAGTTATACAGATATTGCCATTTTCAATTTTAGTTTAAATTTATTTTTTAACGTTTACTGCTTTTATAAGCCAATAGACCTAAATGGAGAATTAATGTACTTAATATAACCTATATGTACTTAATATATAATGCCTTTTATATATACAAGTCATTATATATATTTAATGATTTATAACTGCTTTTGAATCCAATGTTGCTTTTGCTTAAATATTAAGTACCTTTCTAATTTTAAGTAACATAAAGCACGATTACTATAAAATGTTGCATCTTCAGGATATATCTCTATAGCTTGAGTGTAAGCTTCAATTGCTTCATCATATTTTCCTGCCTTCACAAATGTGTTACCACGTTCTTTAATTTCATTAGCATGAAGACGTTTTTCTTCATTTTTGTGTAGTGGATTTTCGGCTTTTTCTGTTGAACGTTTAACTATAATAATAAAACAAAATTAATTCAGTCAATAACAGTCAATTTTAAAATGTATATTACCAGATTTAATTTCATCAAGCGGTTGGATTTGTTTTTCTGGTGAATCTTTAACTGCATTAGAAGATTAAAATTAAAAATGTTTAAATTTCAACAAGAAGTCAACAAGAATTACCTAAATGATTATTTTTATTAACATCTTTGTTGGCAACATTAGTACGCTCAATTTTCTCCTTGCTTTCATGCAGTGAATTTTTATTACATTCAGTCGTAGGTTTAGCTGTTGAATGTGTATAAATAAATTTGAAATTTAGTAATAAACATATGTGTCATTCAGTTTAGTTGTTTAATGTATGTTTTTGTATTATATGCTATGAAAACATTTAAATAATACTTACTAGTATTCTTAACATCAGCTTTTGTTGAGCACTGCTCAACTGGTGCATTCGTTTTTGCCGGTACCACATTACCGCGCATCGGTGGTTTCTTAAAAATAAAATTTATTTATATTTTTTGTATTATTTATTACGTTTTCATTTACTTACTGTTACTGATCCCCTTTCGGTTTCATCTAACAACCTCTGTAGGTTCTTCTCTTTGTCTTTAATTTCCTGTTCCCAATTGTAGAGATCACTAAGTGTGCCTTTCAATTCATTTGCATTGTGCCGTACTTGTGCTTGCAATTCAAATGACTTCTTTTCAATACTCATATCGCCTTTTTGTCTAATGTATCAGTACGTTGTTCCTTTAAAAATTGCCAACAGAAATATAATTTTATGTTAATATATATATTAGTTTGTAAAATACTAATTTTTCATTTAGCTTAATCAAAACCTACCAATTTTATACTTAATTCCACTAAAAATTACAAACAAAAGTCAAGTGACAGCTCTAATATGAATTGACACTACAAATGACAGTCCTGAAGTCAATGGCAACAAGAAATGACAGTTGTAATGTCAATGGAAATAAGACTACAGTTTGTGTAAGATCAGGGATGTTGTATTAATTAACAATTCTTATAAAAACAATATATAACATATATTTCTATATGATCTAATATTTTTATAATGCTATTATGTTGATATTGTATTATATCTTAGCAAATATGAATACAATTTTTTTTTCTGTGTCTTCAGCATGTGTCTAAAATTTCATGCTAATATATAATTATTTTTATTTATTACGATTTTATTTATTAAGACAGATAATAGTCTTAATATAAAAATATTTCCATAATATTTCATTTGATAAAATCTTAATATAATATTTATATAATTGTAATATAATTTATAACATAATATATAATAATATATTTGTCTAATTATAAAATATTTAATTGTAATATTTTATTGAGTTCATTAACTGCTATATTTTTGACAAATATTGCCTGAATAGTAGATGGCCAATCAGCAAGAAATTTCATTTGAGAGACATTCCAATATAGAATAACACATTTCTAAATTGATATAAATGTATATATAATTAATTAATAAAATTGCTCAAAGCACTGTTATTCATTCCATCGAACGCAAGCGAAATATTCGCTTATATTTGTATATGCAGTACCTTTGCGTCCTAAGATGGTTTTTGGCTAGTTGGTTCCGGTTCAGCTGTTTTTATCTCAGCTGGTTTCAGCCCAGCAAATTTGTAAATCAGCTGTTCCTGATTTACACGTTACGGCAATTCTTGCTGCTTTCTATGCAAAATAAAATGAGCTTTCAGTGTCAAAATTTCATTTTGTATTGAAAAGCAATTACAATTGCAGGACCTGACTGCAACCATAATCTGCCCCTTGTAACACATTCACACTGTCTCATTTAGGAGGTTGTGCTCAATCTAAAATGAGAATGATACAAACAAAAGTGCTACATACAAAGTGCTTCCATATAAATGATTTTATGATTATGAGCTGTATATGTGTCATATGTTTTATATCTAAAATGTAAACAAACAACAGCTGAGCTGTAAATAAAGACACTGAGGCAGTATTTATTAAAATCTTTGTTTTTATTAATTGTATATATAAATGATTTAATTTTATTTATACAAATTTAATATTAAATTAAAGCAAACTTTTTTAAAAATTTATAAAAATTCTATCAGCTGCATAAATGAGCTAATTATAGTGTGAACGTTCACTTTTAATATAAATGAATAAGTGCCTATATGAAACAATGTTAGACATTCACAAAATTGCCTTTCATAATTTATACCATATGTTATCAAAATAAACCAGTGAAGAAATCAAAATTATATTGTTGCAAAATTCGAAACTCCAATTTAATATTAGCATAATTAAAATTATTTGTTAGATGGTAATATTCCATTAAATATCTTGACATTGTAAGCAAAGGTGTAAACGTCATAGCTTTTTCTCAAAAACAAAATTAGGTTGGCAGCAGTGATTTCTGTACATTCCCGTACATTTCTGTTCTTTTCACGAATTGCCTTGCGCGACTTTAAAATTGTCTGGTGTGCTGACTTTCTGGCTAAAGTTAATTTTTTAAAATTTGTATTATTTGTATTATTTGATCAAATTAAAATTAATTAATAGTGATCTATTACTGTACGGTAAATATGTAATTAATTTATAATTTGTGATGTATAAATTTCTAGAACATAATATTTAAATATTATATATATTTAAAGGAAAACATCAATTGTTTAAGTTTCTCTAAAATAAATAAATTAAAATACAATTATCAGGATATAATTCTTAGATGACTCAATAGTATTACAAATTTTAAATGAATTATATGGAGTGCTGTAAACATTCCTAAGTACACGGTTTTGAAATATAGATGTTTTTGTTGCGCGCCAAGGAACGCTGCGCAAATAGTTTACACATGAAACCAGTAGATATGAAGTTTCTGATTGTTTTCTCAATGTAATACGTAGCATTATACTTAGGGATTCCCAGTGGTGAGCGTACAAACGCTGAGAGTCAGGTTTATTTTCGTAAGGTCCATGTTAAGAAGAGTGTCACTGGCACATTAAAATTGGCTCTTTCGGACTATGACGAAAATGCATGTTATGCAGAATGTCAAATCAGTTTGTCAGTTTCATATTTTTACTATTACTTTTTTGTACTTTTTGTAGGTGCCTAATTTTTAAAAGGATATATATACACACATACATACAACACGGCTTTGACTGAATGACGAGCCACAGATAGACTCAGCTCAGATTCTTCTGTTCTCCCACGCTGTTTTTTAATTTGCATTGAAAGCAATAACAATTTTGATTTTGACGAGCCCGTGGCACTCTACATAACATGGGCCCAATACATTAATACCGAAACATATCTTTTCATATTTTTGCAGATCTGTGGTTTATAGCAGCATTCAATTGGAATTGTCGGAAACTTCTATATTTCATTTTGCTTCATTCTTTCCTTTGTTTTAGAGTGTAAATATATTTACTGATAAAAGAACAGTGAATCTAACAGCAGACATACTCACTCTATTTCCTTATTTATATACGCTTATGCCCTATCAGGTCGTCAATTGTATCCTTTTTACATAGTTTCTATTTTTTTTATTAATTTTGTACGCTCAGCTCGTTTTGTATTTTATAAGCTAATGTATTTTATAAAATAGATGTCAAGCCCCTCAAAAGTAAGAGGAATATAAAAAAGAACATTTAATTGTGATATTTTAATATTTATTTGGATATTTTTTTGAATATTTTTTGGTTTAGAGATGGCTGAAAACAGGCATATATTAGAAATAACAACTGAAGTTAACATGCGACCTCTCATCTCGATTAAAGAGTTTCTAAATGAATATACGCTTAAACTCAAGAATGATTTCATTTACTCTGAAGAAAATTCGTTTCCAGATTTTAATATGAAAAAATTCATGAGAAATACTGTAGATGACAAGGGCTTAGAAGAATTAGAGAAATTAACTAATATTGAACAACTTCTTCAAAGCTGCGATGAAGAAGCAAATATGGGAACTGAAAGCGATTCTGACTTTTTGAGTCATCAGTTTTATGCCGATTTTAAAGCAACACGCGATAGTAGTCCATTTCAACGTACAGCTGAGTCGTATAGAATGCTGACAATACCGTATCAAAAGAAAAGGTTTCAGGATCATAAGTATTTCAATGAGGTTATTGTGACAATCCGTTTTTACAAGCCTAAAGATTATGCGAAGAAATATGTTTTTGAAGAAGAATTTCAATGTTTGGGAAGTAATTTATTGTGTGAGCTACGTGACAAAATCAAATGTATTTGCAAGAAAAAGAGATTTTTCGATATAAGCGATGATCCATTTGCTGAACTTCCTGATACGTTATCGAATCCTGCGTTTTTTTTTATAACTGACACATTTTATAATGATATGCGTATTCCACAAACTCCTGACTATTCAAAGGTGATTCTAGAATGGGCCAAGGAAGCCAAGGGTTACGAAAACTTTGAATTAAATGTGAAAAATATGGAGGATACGCGTTTTCTGGATTTGTCGGTTAGTTTTGGATTTCCACAGCTTTATATGCATCATGGAAATTGCGAACATGTATTCGTCTTTTCGCAACTGGATATTTTGACTCCAAATAAATATAACGTAGATCCCAAGTGCTATCCACTGTTGGTATCGTACAACACCTACAACAATCGTATATGTCCAATGTGCGCGAAACAGAACTACACTTTCATAGTGGAAAATAGTAATCGACAACTGCATGATCTGACTCCTTTATGCCTTGATTGTCTAACGGGTTTTCACTACATTGATGACATCAAACAACATAATTTTAATGCCTATCGTGTTCGTGAGATTGAAGACAATAGAAATGGCAGAACTGAAGATGGAAATAGATTATCAACTGATGAAAATGCATCATCAACTGATGAAAATACTATTTAATAAAAAAAATGTATGCTTATAATTTTCAGAAATATTTTAAGAATATTTTAACTTTCAAATAAATAATAAAAAATAATTTAAAAATAATAATAAATAATTTAAAAAATAAATAATAAATAATTTAAAATTTTTTAATTTTTTATAATAATAATTATAAATTATAATAAATATACTATATATTTTATATTAAGTTATACATAATTTATTTTATATATAAAATAAATAATAAATTATATATTAATTATATATTACTATGTATTACATATATATATATTACATATATATATTACATTACATATTACATAATTTATATGAAATATTAAAAATAAATAATGGGTATTAAATAAACAAAAGTTCTATATTAAATAAAAATATTAAGTATTTAAATAAAAACATTAAATTTTAAATGGTTAAATATTGTTAATATTATTGTTTTAATGATAATTATTTAAATGATTTAATTTAACATATATTTTATTTAATATTATTTAATAAATAACAATATTTTTTGGTAGTCATTAATTTTAATAAGTAATAAAAAATAAAAGTAAAATAAATACATAAAAAATTAAAATAAATAAAATACAATAACACGTATAGTCTTTGTTTATAATAATACGATCTGTGCTTTGGTTTTGTCACAATACGATTTTTGATCTTTGGTTTATCGTACATTTATGGTCTTTGCTTACTACGGTATTTGTTGATACAGTCAGTATAATATTTTTGTCTACGGTCTTGCAACTTCAGAGTGATACGATATTTGTATGAGGTGTTAGTAAATACTAAAATTTTTTATCGTGTATTATAACCTTTACAGCGGTTAATTAGACAAAGTATGCATGATAGTGTCGATAAGTCAGTGTGTAGAGCTGAAAATTTCAGAAAATGAAGACATGTGTCAGTGTGTAGAAATTAATTAATTGAAAAATAAAACGCGAGAGGGTTTCTTGTCGTTAGGAACTGCATAAATTTTGAAGTTGCGTGGAAATGAGAAAAATTTAATTTTTTTAATGTTTATTTATTTTATTTCTATATTTTGAATATTTTAATAAGAAATTATTATTATTGCTATTTTCTTTTTGGAAAGAAAATCATTGCTGGTATATTTCAGACTAAATTCAACAACTAACAAATGTTTTTACGTTGTGATTCCTGCATGGAGTGTTGGAAATTTATGTGTTCGAATGCTTAGCGCCTCTAATCATTAAGTATAATCGTATAATCGTAATCGTTGCTCTTACCACATTTTTAAAGTTCTTACTATATATACCACAGAGAGATAAATCGGTATAGATCGACAATCTTTCTACAAATTTGTTTTAAGAAACCTTATATGAAACAAAGATCCATTTTGCCTAGCGCTTTATTTCGAAGAAAACTAAAATGTTATAGATTTGGTATAGATTCTAAAATTCTACAATTGAGTTAGCTCCATAATTTTCTTCAGGTTCTTTCAGGTTAGTTAAAAACTCATAATACTAATAATACTTCTCTTAGCCCTTGATGAGCAATGACAAATGAGGGGACCACAATATCCTGTATATCTGTAAAGTCACTATCCAGAAAAAAGTTGGTAGAGACTGGACCAAGTCATATTGCTTGCTTTCCTAAAACGTAGCGATCGGTCAACATCGACACTGTGGTACAGAGTCGGTTTCGTTTTAGTTAAAGTAGCTGATTGGTTCGAATTTTGTCTTATTTAGATCAGGTGAGTCTTATGATCTGATAAGAATATTCAACTCAGCTGTTTTTTCTTATTTATGGCAATCAATTGATAGTTTATCTGTTGCAATAGAAATTGCAATATCCGGGAAGTGAATATAAAAAGGTGAAGATGGTATCTAGTGCCAGATGTGTAATTTTTGTTAGCGCAATCTCAGAAAGTAAGTCATATCAGCATATAACGTGGTGAAAAGTTTTTCTTAAAATAACTGATCCTACTAAAATCCGTTGTCATATCGGTGTGCTCCTAAGATCGGACTCCCACCGCACCGTTTAATACCAGCATACCTAACATAATTAAATAAAAATATAAATTGTATTCTTTATTTTATTAACTATTTTAGATTTATGTAAATATGTCCTAGGCGAGTAACATCGAATAATAAATTGTTGACAATTATCAACTTAACACCGCCCACCTTTTAGGATATCATTTCCGCGTTTGCAATTAAATTTACATATTTATGGAAAATTCGTGGTATATCTTGAGTTTTCCAATGGATGCTGAAATCAAGCATCTCTGCTTGACTTTCTTGCATTTCCTCTGAGATCGCACGCGAAATATGCAAATAACTGCAATTTGAGTGACTGAAAATTGCTTTGGAAATTTATTCAAATGGGTTTTCGGTAAAAGAGGAAAGACAGTGGAATTTTAAAGAAATGCGTATATGCAGATATGTCGGGAAAGTTGTTAGGATGTTGGTGGGTGGACTCTAATGCAGTTATGATCTTGTGTGGTGATTGTGATTGTTATGCAGAAAGATGTTTTCTTTATATGAGCAAATATTTATGATAATAATTTAAAAACATATTAATTTTAATTTAGTTTGTTATTTTAAATTTTATTTATATATACTTTTCTATATATGTTCATCTTACGGCAATTTTCAACTGATTACAACTACTATATTATCAGAACGGTTTATCTGAACCGACAGATATTCATGTTATTATTTCTATTGCAGATTTTTATACTAGAAAATAGTATATAGTTGGACTCTGTTTAAAGTTTTACGCTTATTGATAACTGTTAGATCTTTAAGACATATTAATAGCTGAGTACAGTTGAGATGCAGAGTTTTCAATAAAAACGTGCACTTATGCAAGTTTTATGATCGAACTCAGTCCGATGGTTTATAGAACATGAATTGTACCTTATATGAGCTCATAGTATAGCTAATGAAGACTCTGTTCTATAATCTCATAAACCAATTTTTATTGTTTATCCTACAGAGTTCCCAGATTCGTTCAATATCTTTGTAGGGCTTACCCATGAAAAAAGATGGGTAAACTTGAAATTTGTGATATAATGAAAATCTTAGTTAAAGATACTGAAAAAACTGTGATAATCTTTCTTGCGAGTTAAAAGAAAAGAACCTTAGAGTACTGAGCATGTTTATCGCAGAGTACAATATAGTTGGATACCACATAGCTACTGTCTGTATCATCTTAAATCCACTCTATTTTTTAATATAAATGTAACAAAATATGTCTACTAGAAAATGAATCCGTTGTGGAAGTTCACATAGAACAGCGATTAAATATTTGTGATATAAATGGTTTACCAGCAATATATATAATATTAATATAATATAATATATTATATAAATATATATGATTTAAATGGTTTGTGGACAATATACAGCATTTCCCATTACAAAACATTTTGGTCATTAAGTAGACCAAAAGAGACTACTAAAGTAGCTAAATATGTTAGCTTTTATAGAAAATTCAGATCATTTTAATCAACATATCCAATAAAATTTATATATGCTAATTATCATTTGAAAATGGATGAATTATTAGTTAAAGATAGTTATTAGCTTTAGGAAATGAACAAGTTGATGAGCTAACCAGATCTGCATCAAAAACTACTTTCACAGGCTCTCAACTCTTTTGTGGATTAAACTGTGACAGTACAAAACAAATTATTAAAGACAAGGAAAATTATATGCGGTTGGAGTATTGGGAAGACTTCCTAGGACTAAGACAAAGCAAAGCACTGATAACATCATACTCCTACAAAGACTTCGTTAAATTCTCAAAATGTGATTTAGGGTTGTTAACGGATTTCTTTACAGGTCATTATGGTCTGAAATAACATCTTCATAAACTAAGATGAGGAAGATGAGGAAACTACTCTGTGTATTCTTTGTGATTGTCCAGCTTTAATAACGCACAGAAGAAACTTGATTCATATGGAATTTGTGTCACCAGAACAGATTAAGAGCTCTTCTCTAGATTTAGTTCCGGACTTTGTTCACAAAGCTTTAAAGAGCTTTGTATAATCAATAATGAAATTGGTACAATAGGACTCTTCTGATCGTAGTACCAGAAGACTGTTACTGGCTGCAGTAATAGTTAAAGACATTATCATTGTAGATATTTTAGGAACTCATAGTACTACCTATAATTACATGCATTCAAATTGAAAATAGACTATCAGTTGTGTTCGTAAACCGTATACAGCATAAATATTGTATTTAATCGCAGTTCTGTGTGATTTTCCACAGCAGATGCTTTCCGTCGTAGATACATTCGATTTCATTGATAAAAAAATTAATTTCAGTGCTGCTCGCAATTATTGATTTGGCGATTGTTGGTGATTGTAAAATTGACCCAAAAACTTTGACATTCAAATCCGCACCTATCAGAAACGTGCATCTATGCTAAAAATCGTAACATTTGTTCCACCAATTGTTGGATGAAATTTTCTGTAGCTGGATTTGCTCACACTGAGGCACGTTTCCGCAATCAATGCTAGTTTTTTGTTTTTTTTTTTTGATAAAAAAATTTTTGTTTTCGTTTTTATTTAAATTTTTCAGATACAAAACAGAAAATTTTAAAACCTATAATTTATTATTAAATAAAAAAAATATATATCAAATTATTTTATACAACATGCAACATTTCATTTGGAACTAAAACAAAAGTATTTAGACATGCAATTTTCTAAACTGTGGGTCAAGTTCACCACCAAAAATCTGTAAAGTGATGTGATGTGCCGAGCCGAGCCGAGGTTGTATGAGAAAAATCCGCTCTCGAAAAAATGACGTGTAATTACAGTCTCCGGAGATGCAGATACTCGCACAGAACAGATACATTATATATATAGTATAAATATTTTATCAAACTGCAGGAATAAGCATAATTACGGGCAATTTTCAAAGAACATGAATTTTAAGCATTTTTATTTTAAATCATATTTTTTAGTTCTTATTTCTTATTTTTTATTTTCAATTTTTATTTTTATTTTCAATTTTTATTTTTATTTTCAATTTTTATTTTTATTTTAATATTGTTTATTTGTGTTCCTTCATAACAAATTTTTCCTGGAACGCATCCGACATCCGACATATTCGTTCTGCAGCCAGCGTGCAGCAATGGAGTGCGTTTCTGTCTCAGAAGTTTTTTCCTCTTCTTTTTTTCCTGCCTGGCTCTGAGGCTCTGATGTGGTATGTGAAAGTAAGTCTGGACTTTAAATTATACGTTGTTTCTGAACAGTTTTTTTCTTATTTTTATTTCTGCAAGAAACATTTATTTAGACACAAAATGAAAAAAATTATGTAAAACTAAAATTGTAACAATGAAAATAAATGAATTCATAAGAATGTTAGAATATAGCATTTCATGATATGTGGAGTTTTTTTAAGGGGATTCACAGAATCTAAAGCAAATCATGCTTTCTCCAATTAAAGAGATTTAAGCATAATTAAGTGTAATAAATTAATAAGAATTCCATTCGATTTATTAGAAGTTTCAACATTACAGAGTCTTCATGGAAATACTATTAAATAAGTATTCATAACAGTAATTATATCATTACTGTATTTAACTAAACTTGGCTAGGAAGCATCTGTGTGGTATACGTGACTCTTTAATCAGGAAAGCACATTTCATAAGAAAAACCATTTAGCAAATCAATTATTGGGAGAAAGGAGGGAGGGAGGACGAAGGAGTACAACTCAAAATAAGACGCCTAGTCTTCCGAAACATATCCATAATTAGTCTATGTGGAACTTGCTGCAGACTCGCATTTAAACTCAAACTAATCTGTATTGTCAGTGAATTTTTAGGTTCAAAACATTTACATTTTAATAATAATTTTTAATTATTATGTTGTTATTTTTTTTTATTTTTATTATTGTGCTAGATAGATAGATACGTCACAGCACCCTTTGTAACACACCCACTTTAGTTCCATAGGCGAGTAGCAATTAAGAACGTCATTATGTCTTTTGGAGAGATGTTGCCTAATTCCGTTATAAGTGGTAAGGCAGTTGATAAGTACCGAAGTCTGAGTCTGGCGAGATTATCACAGTGACACAGAATGTGTTCTGGTCTTTCCTCTTCTTCTCTATTATTTTGCTAACTCTTAGATTAAGATTTTGTTGTTAGATTAAAGCTATTGAACAAACTTAAAATATTCCTTGGTACAGGTTTATAAATAACTTTCGTTTAAGTTGAAATAAAGGTACTAATTAAAATCTTTCTAATGATTGGTTTGCTAAATAGTTCTTTTTATTATATGTACTTTTCCTGACAATAGCAGAATACAAGCATAGAAGACAGAAGAATACTTAATACTACATTGCAGATAGTCTGTATGAGTCAACGTCCCTTTATACTTACATAGGTAGTGTTAATAATCCATTGTTTCGTTTCCCTCTGAGTCAGCACTTCTTTCTAGGCACCTCTGTTCTAGTCTCGGCAGGATTCCGTTTATATAATAAAATTTTAGTAAAATTGAATATTCTGAGTAAGTTTTTCCGATACGCTATACGCTATTACTGTTATAGCTTAATTCTTCGTACTTTTGGGTAGGAATTACAATATTGGTAGTTGGTACTACCAACTGGCGTCCTATATAATGGTATTGGTTCGATAAACATTATATGAAAATATAAAATTTATGGCAACTAAAGCATAGGGAATGGTTATATAAACTGCCTTGTAAAAGAATGTCTTAAATGATTGGATTACAGAGAGCAACAGAGTTGTGTGGTAAGTCTTTGTTGTCTATACTCATCTATGATTTTAATAAGTCATACATGAGGAATAAGCCATGCATATAAATCAAACATTTCTGTACCTCTGAAGATTTTAATCTTAGGCCTGCACCCAGGTGAGAAATGTGGTTAGTAATAATTAGTTCACTGATTGGTTAATATTTTGAAGGAATTGAATGCATAAAAATTACAATGAAAAGCCACAGCTGATTAAGACAATTTACCTTTCACTTTTCGGATGGACTAAAGTATCTGAAACTTCAAGATACATTTTAAGTTGTAACTTCAGGAATCGAATAGTCTAGTACAGACTATTCGATGAACGATTATGGGATCTAAATAACATTTTTAAGTTTTTATATCTGTTCTCTTAACATTGATATAGTTTTTCTTATTTAACTTGAAATCAAAATTTTATTTTGAATATATTTCATTTTATTTGAAGTAATTTTACTTCCGTTTATTCATAGAATCTATAAAGTCTTTGTTCTTCTTTATTTTCCTTATTTCGGTAATCGCATAAATTATTTTTTATCTAAGATAGTATCGAATACTTCATTTAAATGATCTTTGTTTTTTTTTGTGGAATAGAATAGAAATTCGCTGCTTTGGTAATAAATTAAAATGAAACTTCCCGAGGCGAAGGGAAAAGTAAAATATTCGCACAAAACAAACTTTGGGCGTTGCATACTTACAGGATGCGCAGGACGTCCATGGGTGTGTGCATGTGTGAAGTTTTGAATATTTATGAAATTTTGTGTATTTTGTGCATAATTTCGGTACTCCCTTCAACAAACTGAACCAGATGCCGTTATGAGTTATGTTCCATGCTTGGCTGATCAGAAGTCTAGCAAAAATTTAAATGGCAGAGTCGGCGCCTATCGCTTGCCGTCGGTTCGAAGTACTGAAGACTGACAGTGAAGTAAATAAATTCAGTTTTCACTTGAATTGCAATAAATTTAGTAAAAATGTTGAATAGAAATATTTAGTTGGTTCATTCAGCTGTTTTTTTTATTATAAATTAATATTACGATATATGGCAATGGCTCATTGTAGTTGGTATATTAGTCAAAAGAAAAAAAAGTAAATACGAAATCATCGCTAGACCCATATTTACCTATGGATGCAAAGTATGGATACAGAAAAGTCAAGACAAATCACAGCTGCTTATAAATAAACACATAATGTTGCTAAGAATCTATGATATATTCCTCAAAATATAGAAAAGTGGCAGATTATATAGAAAAATATAGAAAAATGACTACCAATGAAGCAGAGTATTGTAAACTTAATAGATATTCCAGTTAGCTTGAACAGAAAATAGAATTTTCCTCTACAGATTCTTCTAATATGGCAAATAGTTAATCATTTATCGAAAGGTTGATTGTATAATTATATATGAGATTTTTATAAAGAATGAAATAATATACACAAGTGGATCATCCAAATTCAAGTGAATCAATCAAATTAGCTACAATATAAAAACAACGAAATAAAGTTTTTTGTCGTAACAAGAACTTCCATGAAGAAGATGACTGTGAAAGATTTTGTATTGTCGTACATGGTATAGTAATTGGAAAGAAGTAAAAGTAATTACGATTAAGTAAATGAGAGCGTTCTTGCGACTCACGGGATACCAGATAGTGTCGTAACACATCCAAATTGCAATTGAAATTGATTTTCGGCAGAAATTTTGATATTGGTGACTTTTACTTTAATATTCCAAGATTATCATCTAAGATCAATTACAGAACTGAACCTTTAATTCTAATATCATCATCTAATATCATATAAGTTTCAACAATGCTTTTTTGATATTATACCGATGAATTGCAATTGTTGGACCAATAACCCTAAGCTGGTGCCTTTTATTCTAAGATTATCCAACATCATTTGCTACATGAACATTTCATTAACTGATACCGAACTGGTGCCTTTTACTCTAAGATTATCCAACATCATTTAGGCTACATAAATATTTCATTAACCAACTACAATTACAGTATCAATAATCCCGTACTTTTAATCTAAATTTTAATCTAGTCTAAAATCGTCTATCTTCAGTTCAGCTGTATTATAAATATATTAATAAATTATAATTGGATCAATAACACCGAATTGGTGTATTTTATTCTAAGATTGTTTATCGTCATCTCTTTCTCACGAGAATTTAATTAACTATTTACAATTACAGGAACGAAAATCCCTAACTAGTGCCTTTTATTCTGAGGTCGTTCATCTTCATTTCTTCCTTACGAGAATTTTATAAACTAATATAAACAATTGCAGGATTAGCAGAGCGTCCATCTTCAGCTCCGCTGCATGAAAATTATACTAATGAGTTACAATTACAGGATATATAGTTCTGAATTGTTACCTTTTATTCCAAGATCATCTAACTTTAATCTTATTTCATGAAATTATAATTAACCAATTACAATTACAGAATCAATAGTTCTAAATTGATACCTTTTATTCCAAGATCATCTATTTTTATTTCATGAATAAAATTTTATTTCGTGGAATTTTAATTAACCAATCACAATTACAGAATCAATAGTCTTGAATTTGTACCTTTTATTCCAAGATCATCCATATTTATCTTCTAACTCTGAACTGGTATCTTTAATTCCAAGATCATTTATTTTTATTCTCAATTCATAAAATTTATATTAACCAATTACAATTATAGGATCGTCTCTCTTCCTCTTAGATTCATGAGAATTTAATTGATCTTACGATTGTAAGATCAAAAACCTCGAAATAATGCTTTTTATTCTAAGATTGACTACTTTTATCTCCGTTTTACGCAAATTTTATAAACCAATCAAAATTCCAGGATCAATAGCCCCGAACATGTTTGAATATCAAAGTTAATCGGAATTAATTCTGTACAAATAACTGACAATAAAATTTTTATGTTTCTATAATGGGATAGATGTTTGTAGATATGTAGTTCGACGATAAAAATAGTAGTTAGCATAAAACATCTCACTTTAGCGTATCACATTACAAAAAAAAGAAAAAGAAGCGAAACCTCAATAAAATTACAGAAGAGGGGACAGTACTTCAGTACTTCCCATCCTATGTATAGTATGATGTGGTGATGTGGAGGCTTACAAGACAAAACACAACGAAAAGGAGGGAATATATTAAAAATGATAACTGTTGGGCATAATAATTGAATTACAAATAAGTTAATAGTTATCTACTTGGCTACCAAGTTACTGAATAATTTCGAATTAAGGGAATGCGTCGCGGGAAAGTTAACATTGTCACAGCCTAAAGCGCTACCAATGAAACATACTCGCATGCATCCGTACGAGTATGCTTCGCTGGACGGAATGCACATAGGCACGAGTTCTTTCGATAATAATAAAATAAAAACAATAAAAACTTAGTAACAATATTATAAATGCAAGAAACAAAATAAAATATACAAGAATATATTATCAAACAACATCCTTGCCAACGGGTTTTTAAGCAGAATTCAAGTTCAAATGCGCTTCACACTGTTCCAGAGCCTTTTAATTACTACACGCATTGCATGTTTTGGGCCGAAAACAATCTTTGCACTTCTCTATGGAGCGGCATGGAGTGGCAGCAGTAGCCGCAACACGACCAACAATTAAACAATCAAATTTTTCGAAATTTGTTCAACGGAAACAAACATTGGCTGGTTATGTGTTGTCTTTTGGAAGTTGCGATTGTTTCTTGAAAGATGTCCGAGCTCACACGCACTATTCACCTATTCAGAAACCTCAAGAAATTATGAATAAATATTAAATTCATTTAATTCATAAAATCATAAAGAAAAACAGAAACAAATCATTTTTTTCACTTCCTGCCCTGCCCCGTCCGGCAACAACTTTACTTCAAATGTTTCAGCTTTGTATGATGCTAACTCAGGTTCAAAAGATACTCCACTGCTCTACAGAACGACAAAAATGACTGAAGGCATTTCTTAAGAAACATTGGCCACTGTTCATTTGGTACATGTGTTAATATTTACTAGATAAAAAATAAATTATTTATCTAATAAGTTTTAACTAATACTGTATTATACTTATAAAAGACGTTCGTGGTATTATATTCTCTAGTTTTAATGTAAAATGTACCAAAATGTACAGTTTTGACTTGTTAATAGAGGTCTAAAATTATTCACTAAAGTTGATACGCTAATTAACCCCGCCCTAATAATCCTCAAGTCCACTTCTGGACTCTCAGGAAGATATGCTGATTTAAGGTCCGTCATCAACTAAAAGACAAATAAATGATATGATTTTTTTTTAGCCTAGTTAAAGTCTAGTGTGGGGTAGAGATAAGCCCCCCAGCCATTATAGAGTAAAAGTGCGTAATAGCACTAACTCAAGAAGAAGAAGAATCAAGAATCAATATGATAGCATAAAATCTGACTTTAAGAAGACTAATTAAGATTCCTTGGTATATTAGAACAATAGACATGCTTAGAGATCTAAGGATCGACTCAGTGATAAAATATACCAAGAACAGAGCCCTAAAATTATTTACAAATGTTGATACGTTGCCCAACCCCGCCCTAACAAACCTCAAGTCCACCTCAGGACGCACAGGAAGATATGCTGATCTACGGTTCGTCATCAGTTAGAAAATAAATAAATGATAATGATTCTAGTATAGTTAAACCTTAGTGTGGGACAGAGATAAGCCCCCCAGTCACAAAAAAGTGAAAGTGCGCAAAAGAACTAACTCAAATCACAACGACAACATATGATATATAATAATAATGATATATAATAAATAATACCTCTACAAACATAATAGCATTGCAATTTAACAATTAATAATAAAAATATAATTAATTAATTTAATTATACTACAGCTGATTTAAGATTTCGTGAATTTGTTAATAAAACTTTCACAGCAAATCAACAAAACTCCAGAAAAATGTGCGAATATAAAAGTCAGGTACGGCTTTGGGTCAATTGGTTACGAAGCGCTAACTCTGAGCGTCAAATTTGGCAGGTCATAAGTTCGATTACTGGTACTTGCAGTCTCAAAAAATTGTTTACGAATAATCAAATACAAGAATTATTTATCTATAAAACTCTAAAAAAGATATGATAGTCTTCTTGAGCTTTTCTTGTCTAATCCCCTTTTATAACCTGGTAACGGACCAAACAGAATACATATTGTTTTATGAATAATTAATAATACTTAAAATTTTTCTGCTTTTTAATGATACTTTAATACATTCTATTTCAAATTGTAAATAAAAAGTTCAATCAATTTTTTTTCACTGACGCGCTGTAAGATCTTCACATTATGACTTGACTCAATAATGATACGAAACGATTCTCGGCTTTACTGATAAGTAGTTTCTGACAAATATGGATCAAACGGGGAGTATGAAGTCTGTTTTAATACACTTTACATTAAAATTCAATTAAACATCATTATTTTATTTTAATACACATATTGAAATATATATTCAAAGTGGATAAGAATTATAAAATACAAATAGACAAAATTGCCTATATTGTGATTCCCAAAGTAAATACAAATACACCCAAATTTCTGATGGAAATTTTGGTTTCTGTTTTGTATCAAAATATTGTTTTCAATTTGCATTAGGAGTGAAATGAAACATCATTCCATGTCGTTTAAGACGTCCCGTACAGTACCATATCCTTCTGATGTAATTATCGAATTATATGTAGGTTAACTTAATAATGATATAAAATTATTCGTGGTTTGAAAGACAATCTTGGTTCAGATGGTGAGTACGAACTTTATAAGACATTTTATACTAAAATTAATGGTGTAATTCAACATCTACAATTTTATTATAATACATATATAGAAATATATATTTAAAGTGGACTAGAATTATAAAATACAAATAAATATGTTTGTCTATATTGTGATTCCAAAAGTAAAAGCAAATAAAAATGATTTAGATTTTGATTAAAGTTTAATATAAAAAAATTTTTATATTATTATATTACCTTATATTAGGTGTGAAATATAATGTCATTCATATGTACTTCAAGGCGTATCGTACAGTACTGGAACGACGCCTTCCTAGTTTATAACTGACAATAATTTAGTCATAACTTGTTTATGATTGTTTTCAAAGTGTCAAGAATTTAAGAATTGGGCAGATAAACATCATCCTATGCGTAATTCCACAGAAGAAAGTGATGTGGTGATATATCGCATAATCTTCTTATCCAATTCATATCATTACAATGTGAATTTACACGCCTGGGGTATGTAAAGAGTAATAAATCTAAAATAGGGTGTAATGTGTGTTTTGTGACAACTTCTTGTTGAAATTACCAATCTTTTGCATCCATTGATATTCTTGTAGTATAACGATCAGAATCACCTTGGCTGGTATCACATCTTCGTCACTTTCAGAAAAAGTATAGACCTATTACACCTCATACCTGCAGACCATTGCATTGTGAACATAGTGGTTTTTTGTGTTAGTTGCTAGTTGCTAAGGGATCGTCGAGGTTCTAGTATTTGGATCATTACTTTTGTAAGCTCCATTATACCAAGCTCAGCGGCTGTTAAACTATCCAAATTGTAAAATGGCAAACGTTGAACTAAATACTTGATGTCTTGGATAGCAGTTCTGTTTGACATATTTCACTGAAACAGTGCCACTAAGTGGATAACTTTTTATATTTGTATAAATGTATCTCAATAAGTAACATCAAACTAGATTCACTTAATTTCTTCGATTTATTCTTAATATAAAACGTTTTTATAAGAATTGTTTTATTTCTTTTTTGCTTGATATTAAAACGGTTTTTGTTGGCCTTTTAGCTTGGCGCTCAATAATAATTTCATAATTATGGGGTCTCGGTGCTACGCCAACTGAAATTGGACTCAAAGACATAACCTGATTTAATTTTCCTTTTCATATATGTTATGTGCTATGTGCTATGTGCTAAGCTAAGTTTTGTTAAAAAGAGATTAATTGTCGCCTAAGGGCGTGGTATTTCAGTGAAAAAGATTAAATTTTTTCTTCGTAGTTTTAAGTTTAAATCTTGTTTTTATTTGAGTATCTTTTTAATTACGAATAAAATGCGCCAAAAGTGGAGCAAGTCTCATTTGACTGAATTCATTGCTGATAAGTTTGCAATATAATTTTTTCTTTTATTCGAATTATAGTTCCGGTGGAGAGTGATTATATATTAGGCCAAAAGCTACATGGTTAGATTATACTAAATTACAGTTTATTAATAGATAATTCAACTAATTCCAATTAATTATAATAACTTAAGATATATTATAGTAAGTAATTGCATTGAATTAAGCTTAAAAAGGTGTTTATTTAGATTAACCTTGATATATATTTGTATTATCTTAAGTCAATATTTATAAAAATTAAAAATAAATAAAATGAATAATGTTAAGATTAATTATCTTTATTGATATGATCATCAATTAATAAAATCGAAAGACAGGTGTTTATAAAAGTACTTAAAAAGTATTTAATATTGAATATTTGAACAATATTGTTATAATATCTTACATATTATTATGTTATTTGAATTTGACTTGTTCGAAAACTCCACCACCTTCATATTCGAATGTGCTGGTACTAGAGCGTTTGGGTCGTTTACAGCGCACTATGTTTGATACCCATATGAAGACCGATTTGCTGATGGACCGATTTGGTAGCATGAATATCTTCAAGTAACTTAAAAGAGTTCGAGTTGCTCGATCATTTTCGAACATTTGAAGTGTTCAATTCACCTAATTTAGGCAAATTCGAATACTTTGAAGCACTAATATGAATAATAAAATAATTTATGTATATAGTAAATTATTGCATTGAAAACTAAGCTTTAAACACAACAATTAAATAATGATGACAATTCGATAATAATAATAATAATATTTTAATACAGATATAGACTAATTAATTAAAAATTCG
>NC_051847.1:24940720-24950262 GCF_002237135.1 Teleopsis dalmanni | reverse complement strand
AGACTTTGTCCACTCTCTTACAACTTTTTTCTGGGTAGTGACTTTACAGATATACAGGATATTGTGGACCCCTCATTTGTCATAGCAATAATAATAATTTCCTATTAAAATATTCAAAATATAGAAATAAAATAAATAAACATTAAAAAAATTAAATTTTTCTCATTTCCACTCACCTTCAAAATTTGTGCAGTACCTAACGACAAGAAACCCTCTTGCGTTTTATTTTTCAATTAATTAATTTCTACAAAATTTATAAATACCCAGATTTGGAAATACACACTGACACATGTCTTCATTTTCTGAGATTTTCAGCTCTAAACACTGACTTATCGACACTATCATGCATACTTTGTCTAATTAACCGCTGTAAAGGTTATAATACACGATAAAAAATTTTAGTATTTACTAACACCTCATACAAATATCGTATCACTCTGAAGTTGTCAGACCGTAGACAGAAATATTATACTGACTGTATCAACAAAGACCGTAGTAAGCAAAGACCATAAATGTACGATAAACCAAAGATCAAAGATCGTATTGTGACAAAACCAAAGCACAGATCGTATTATTATAAACAAAGACTCTACGTGTTATTATTTATTTTTTAAATTATTTATATTATTTTAAGTTATTTTTTATTATTTATTTGAAAGTTAAAATATTCTTAAAATGTTTCTGATAATTATAAGCATATATTTTTTTTATTAAATAGTATTTTCATCAGTTGATGACGCATTTTCATCAGTTGATAATCTATTTCCATCTTCAGTTCTGCCATTTCTATTGTCTTCAATCTCACGAACACGATAGGCATTAAAATTATGTTGTTTGATGTCATCTATGTAGTGAAAACCCGTTAGACAATCAAGGCATAAAGGAGTCAGATCATGCAGTTGTCGATTACTATTTTCCACTATGAAAGTGTAGTTCTGTTTCGCGCACATTGGACATATACGATTGTTGTATGTGTTGTACGATACCAACAGTGGATAGCATTTTGGGTCTACGTTATATTTATTTGGAGTCAAAATATCCAGTTGCGAAAAGACGAACACATGTTCGCAATTTCCATGATGCATATAAAGCTGCGGAAATCCAAAACTAACCGACAAATCCAGAAAACGCGTATCCTGCATATTTTTCACATTTAATTCAAAGTTTTCGTAACCCTTGGCTTCCTTGGCCCATTCTAGAATTACCTTTGAATAGTCAGGAGTTTGTGGATTACGCATATCATTGTAAAATGTGTCAGTTATAAAAAAAAATGCAGGATTCGATAACGTATCAGGAAGTTCAGCAAATGGATCATCGCTTATATCGAAAAATCTCTTTTTCTTGCAAATACATTTGATTTTGTCACGTAACTCACACAATAAATTACTTCCCAAACATTGAAATTCTTCTTCAAAAACATATTTCTTCGCATAATCTTTAGGCTTGTAAAAACGGATTGTCACAATAACCTCATTGAAATATTTATGATCCTGAAACCTTTTCTTTTGATACGGTATTGTCAGCATTCTATACGACTCAGCTGTACGTTGAAATGGACTACTGTCGCGTGTTGCTTTAAAATCGGCATAAAACTGATGACTCAAAAAGTCAGAATCGCTTTCAGTTCCCATATTTGCTTCTTCATCACAGCTTTGAAGAAGTTGTTCTATATCAGTTAATTTCTCTAATTCTTCTAAGCCCTTGTCATCTACAGTATTTCTCATGAATTTTTTCATATTAAAATTTGGAAACGAATTTTCTTCAGAGTAAATGAAATCATTCTTGAGTTTAAGCGTATATTCATTTAGAAACTCTTTAATCGAGATGAGAGGTCGCATGTTTACTTCAGTTGTTATTTCTAATATATGCCTGTTTTCAGCCATCTCTAAATCAAAAAATATTCAAAATAATATCCAAATAAATATTAAATTATCACAATTAAATATTCTTTTTTATATTTCTCTTACTTTTGAGGGGCTTAATATCTATTTTATAAAATACATTAGGTTGAAAGTGAAATCAATTGGAAAGTCTTTTGACACAAGCTGAGCGTGTGTCAATTAATAAAAAATAGAAACTATGTAAAAAGGATAGGGCATAAGCGTATATAAATAAGAAAATAGAGTGAGTATGTCTGCTGTTAGATTCACTGTTTTTAAATCAGTAAAGATATTTATACTCTAAAACAAAGGAAAGAATGAAGCAAAATGAAATATAAAAGTTTCCGACAATTCCAACTGAATGCTGCTAATAAACCACAGGTCTGCAAAAATATGTTTCGGTATTAATGTATTAGACCCATGTTATGTAGTGTCACGGGCACGTCAAAATCAAAATTGTTATTGCTTTCAATGCGAATTAGCGTGGGAGAAAAGAGAATGTTCGTTTAAATTCGGTCAAGAGAGCTGAATCTATCTGTGGCTCGTCATTCAGTCAAAGTCGTGTTGTATGTATGTGTGTATATATATCCTTTTAAAAATTAGGCACCTACAAAAAGTACAAAAGTAATAGTAAAAATATGAAACTGACAAACTGATGTGACATTCTGCATAACATGCATTTTCGTCATAGTCCGAAAGAGCCAATTTTAATGTGCCAGTGACACTCTTCTTAACATGGACCTTACGAAAATAGTCCTGACTTTCAACGTTGTTTGTACGCTCACCACTGGGAATCCCTAAGTATAATGCTAAGTATTACATTGAGAAAACAATCAGAAACTTCATATCTACTAGTTTCATGTGTAAACTATTTGCGCAGCGTTCCATGGCGCGCAACAAAAAAATCTATATTCCAAAACAGTGTACTTAGGAATGTTTACAGCACTCCATATAATTCATTTAAAATTTGTAATACTATTGAGTCATCTAACAATTATATACTGATAATTGTATTTTAATTTATTTATTTTAGAGAAACTTAAAAAAATTGATGTTTTCTTTTAAATATATATCATATTTAAATATTATGTTCTAGAAATTTATACATCACAAATTATAAATTAATTACATATTTACCATACAGTAATAGATCACTATTAATTAATTTCAATTTGATCAAATAATACAAATAATACAAATTTTAAAAAATTAACTTTAGCCAGAAAGCCAGCACACCAGACAATTTTAAAGTCGCGCACTGCAATTCGTGAAAAGAACAGAAATGTACGGGAATGTACAAAAATCACTGCTGCCAACCTAATTTTGTTTTTGAGAAAAAGCTATGACGTTTACACCTTTGCTTACAATGTCAAGATATTTAATGGAATATAACCATCTAACAAATAATTTTGATTATGCAAATATTAAATTGGAGTTTCGAATTTTGCAACAATATAATTTTGCTTTGCGTAAATTTGTGCAACGTCCTATAAGTTGAATGTGAATTTGATATATAAAAATTTCCCACGTTTGCATAAATTAACTCAGCTTCGCAGTTACCAAAAATTTGGGCATACTCCTTTATTTGCTGTTTGCTGTATCACTCTTCACTGGTTTATTTTGATAACATATGGTATAAATTATGAAAGGCAATTTTGTGAATGTCTAACATTGTTTCATATAGGCACTTATTCATTTATATTAAAAGTGAACGTTCACACTATAATTAGCTCATTTATGCAGCTAATAGAATTTTTATAAATTTTTAAAAAAGTTTGCTTTAATTTAATATTAAATTTGTATAAATAAAATTAAATCATTTATATATACAATTAATAGAAACAAAGATTTTAATAAATACTGCCTCAGTGTATTTATTTACAGCTCAGCTGTTGTTTGTTTACATTTTAGATATAAAACATATGACACATATGCAGCTCATAATCATAAGATCATTTATATGGAAGCACTTTGTATGGCAAATCATTCTCATTTTAGATTGAGCACAACCTCCTAAATGAGACAGTGTGAATGTGTTACAAGGGGCAGATTATGGTTGCAGTCAGGTCCTGCAATTGTAATTGCTTTTCAATACAAAATGAAATTTTGATACTGAAAGCTCATTTTATTTTGCATAGAAAGCAGCAAGAATTGCCGTAACGTGTAAATCAGGAACAGTTGATTTATAAATTTGCTGCACTGAAACCAGTTGAATCGGAACCAACTAGCCAAAAACCATCTTAAAACGCAACAGTACTGCATATACAAATATAAGCGAATATTTCGCTTGCGTTCGATAGAATGAACAACAGTGCTTTGAGCAATTTTATTAATTAATTAATTATACATTTATATCAATGTAAAAATGTGTTATTCTATATTGGAATATCTCTCATATTATGTTATAAATTATATAAATATAATATTAATATTTTATCAAATAAAATATCATGGAAATATTTTTATATTAAGACAGATAATATATCGTAATAAATAAAAATAATTATATATTAGCATGAAATTTTAGACACATGCTGAAGACACAGAAAAAAAATTGTATTCATATTTGCTAAGATATAATACAATATCAACATAATAGCATTATAAAAATATTAGACCATATATAAATATATGTTTTATATTGTTTTTATAAGAATTGTTAATTAATACAACATCCCTGATCTTACACAAACTGTAGTCTTATTTCCATTGACATTACAACTGTCATTTCTTGTTGCCATTGACTTCAGGACTGTCATTTGTAGTGTCAATTCATATTAGAGCTGTCACTTGACTTTTGTTTGTAATTTTTAGTGGAATTAAGTATTAAATTGGTAAGATTTGATTAAGCTATATGAAAAAAAACTAATATATATATTAACATAAAATTATATTTCTGTTGTTGGCAATTTTTAAAGGAACAACGTACTGATACATTAGACAAAAAGGCGATATGAGTATAGAAAAGAAGTCATTTGAATTGCAAGCACAAGTACGGCACAATGCAAATGAATTGAAAGGCACACTTAGTGATCTCTACAATTGGGAACAGGAAATTAAAGACAAAGAGAAGAACCTACAGAGGTTGTTAGATGAAACCGAAAGGGGATCAGTAACAGTAAGTAAATGAAAACGTAATAAATGATACAAAAAATACAAATAAATTTTATTTTTAAGAAACCACCGATGCGCGGTAATGTGGCACCGGCAAAAACGAATGCACCAGTTGAGCAGTGCTCAACAAAAGCTGATGTTAAGAATACTAGTAAGTATTATTTAAATGTTTTCATAGCATATAATACAAAAACATATATACATTAAACAACTAAACAGAATGACATATGTTAATTACTAAATTTTAAATTTATTTATACACATTCAACAGCTAAACCTACGACTGAATGTAATAAAAATTCACTGCATGAAAGCAAGGAGAAAAGTGAGCGTGCTAATGTTGCCAACAAAGCTGTTAATAAAAATAATCATTTAGGTAATTCTTGTTGACTTCTTGTTGAAATTTAAATATTTTTAATTTTAATCTTCTAATGCAGTTAAAGATTCGCCAGAAAAACAAATCCAACCGCTTGATGAAATTAAATCTGGTAATATACGTTTTAAAATTGACTGTTATTGAATGAATTCATTTTGTTTTATTATTATAGTTAAACGTTCAACAGAAAAAGCCGAAAATCCACTACACAAAAATGAAGAAAAACGTCTTCATGCTAATGAAATCAAAGAACGTGGTAACACATTTGTAAAGGCAGGAAAATATAATGAAGCAATTGAAGCTTACACTCAAGCTATAGAGATATATCCTGAAGATGCAACATTTTATAGTAATCGCGCTTTATGTTACTTAAAATTAGAAAGGTACTTAATATTTAAGCAAAAGCAACATTGGATTCAAAGGCAGTTATAGATCATTAAATATATATAATGACTTGTATATATAAAAAGCATTATATATTAATTCTCCCTTTAGGTCTATTGGCTTATAAAAGCAGTAAACGTTAAAAAATAAATTTAAACTAAAATTGAAAATGGCAATTTTAAGGTGATTTAATTAATGCTTTCTATTAATCTTTTAATATTTCACAATAGTTTTAATAAGAAATTATTATGTTAGTAAATTACATACGAATTTATCGTATATTTTAATAAGTATATTTGATGCTTTAAGCGTACATTTATATATCTGTATAACTGCTCCTTTTATAGTTTTATTCTTATGTTAATTACGAATAAAATATTTATATGTGTCGATTTTATATACGTTGGTAAAATATTTATATATATTTTCAATTAAAATACTCGAGATAAAAATGATGTAGTTAGTAATTTTTGATTTCAAGCATTTAAATTATCTGAAATAATTTTTTTTATATTTTTCAGTTACGAACATACTATAGATGACTGCAATTCAGCAATAAAAATCGATAAAAACTGTTTAAAAGCTTATTACAGACGTATGCAAGCACATGAGTCTCTCGGTAACAATATAGATGCACTTAAGGATTGTACAACAATTTTATCTGTTGATCCGAAAAATAGTGAAACTAAAAAGAGTTTACAACGCATAAATGATAAACTTAAATCAGCCAGTTTGTATATAGTCAGTATATAAATATATTTTTTTGATTTATATAATTTTTTAGAAAAAATAAAAGTCGATCAACTATTTTCAAAGTTGCGTTCAAATGAAATTGAGATACAACCAATTGATAAACCTCCACATAAACGTTCTAGTAAACCACTTCAACGTATCGATGTGATTGACACAATTTTAGACGCAGACCTCAGTATATCGGATGATGATATTGATAAAATTTTTAATGGAAATTGTGGAACTTTTGAAAAGGTAGAAACGAAACCAGACGAAAATTACGGTATAGATCCTATAATAGCACAAAAAACTAAAATAATTGAATTGAATGAAGATAAACTCACAAGCAAAAGTACAAATAAAAATTCTCGAAGTGATTCTAAAATTTTAGTTGAAGAAATTAGCAATAATGGCACAAATATAAAGAGTTTGGAAAATGATATACCAAAAGTGAAGCAAATGCATAAATCCTTATCAGTTCCTACCATCAGTAGCAATGTAAGATTCGAAACAATGTTACATACAATTTTATTTAATAATTTTTATTTTAGCGACCTTTGCCATCACCACCCAAATCTACATCGCAATTTTATGCAAATTGGAAAGAATTGGATAATCTACAAAAATATACCTATTTAAAAGTTAGTCTTTTCTAGTTTTTTTTTATACGATTATAAAATATATTTTTTTATATTTTTAGTCCATAGACGTTAATAAATTGTCATATATGCTTGGCGCTGGTTTTGAAAGTGATACATTAACCGATATCTTGACAGTTATATATGAATATTATTTGCCCATAAAGGATCCCCAAATCGTTGAAACAATGTTACAAATTTGTAAAAACAAGCAAGTCCCGATATTATCATTATTTATGTCTGCTAATGATAAAGAAAGTAAGTAAAGCATATCTAAAATTTGTTAATTAATTATTATTAATTATTTATTTATTGATTTTTTTTAGTGTTAACTGATATTCTGAATATAATTAAGGAGGACGAAAAAAATATTGCAACCGCAGAAATCATTGCTAAAAACTTCAACTTTGCTCTGAATTAAATAACATATTAACATTTTTAAGTAAAATTTATTTGTATTTAAATTTGTTAATATTTCAAGTATTTTTTGTTACTTAATTACTACATGAAATTCTAATTTTTAATACATTAAAATATAATTTATTTTTATATATTCAATTAAATATACTTATATTTCTAAAAATGCTCAATATTTCTGTAATAATTTTAATTAATGAAGCGACTATATGTAACATTTGGAAAATCATTTGAAATCGTTTAAAGTAATGCCTTCATAACAAAGTTTTTTGAAAGTGCGACATAAAAATGCACTTATCATCAAGCTACATTTCAGTGCTTGTTTAATTATAATTTAAAGAAATTTATCTAAAATTGCTATACAAATAAAAATCAGAAATGTAAGTGAAAAATAATTAATTTACAGGACCTTTAAACCAAAATCTTTGCTGACAGATTTGATTTACTCTTTTTAGCCTAATAGTCTAATAATATCGTAATTATTTTATAGTTTTGCGAAAATAAACAAACATAAATGTATCTAAAGAATTGTTCGCTGGACAATCATGTCATTATTGCCTTTCATCATATATATGTGGAGATATATTTATATTTGCTAACTGAACTAAAAGCAATGATAAGTGTATGGTAACTTATCATTCATATTCAATAAAACAAATCAAGCATTAAGTTTGGAATTAAGTCACTAACAAACTATAATTATAAAATTGTGAAAATCTATATTTTTGGAAACCAACGTTAAGTCAAAAAATCATGTCAGCAGACTGATTTGATGAAGAATCACTCTTAGTAATAGATACTATTGAGGCATTTGAGAACTCAAAATTGGCATTCATACTACCAACAGATGGCAAGAAGGCAATTATGATAAATGAGGACACAAATCTATAAAAATCAAATTAACCATATCAAGTATTCACAATACTTACCAGCTTGATATACTCTTCATATGAACGACAATTCATCAACGAGACTAATGAACTGATACTTGGTCTCTCTATTTGGCAAGTGCGTCATAGATTCGACACTGTGAAATAGATCGAATCGGCGAAGCAATAGCTATACAATGACATTTGCAAAACATTTTTTTCATCTTCACGCTAAAAGTGACGTGTTATCATTTCTTTTTAGAATATACCATACATGAACAATTCTGGAAGTCAAATACGCCCTTTGTAAATTAGTACAACTCGATATGATAATGGATCTACAATTATGCCATAAGCGAAATACTTCTCTATTCCGTCTTTAGGTTGCATATGTCAAAAGTTAGTAAAGTGGGAAGCGAAGTGGTATTGTTTCAATTCTATTCAGATTATATATGTGTACAAACTTTTGAAAACTCGATTAGAATAATTGTTCTGAACTATCAAAGAGCACTGGGTTAGACATTTTAATACTACATAAGGTGGTCATTTTCTACTAGGCAAGAGCTTATGGATAAGCAAACTTGAACCATATAGGTAAAAAGCTCCCAAATTGGACCAATAAATATATAGAATAAGAGCGAACCAAAAGAACTGGCGAACGATAGAGTCATATGTGATTCAAGTCCTCAATGTGCAGAGATTAGACATAGAAAGGTGAAGGAGAAACTAGGCTAATAAATAGTTCAGACATCAAGATAATGCTGTAAGAAAGTGGAGTTCTGGACTGAGATTGAAAATCATAAGAGCGTTGCTTGAAATGTCAAAATATAACAGACTCTTCTCGAAGTATGCGAAAGCGGTTCTGTGTGGGAATAAGTGTCTCCGAAGAATGGGTATTTTAGTTCGTATACTACACATTAATATTAGGGAGTTGGGCACACTACGTCGACGACGGTCAGTCTAACGGTGCATAAGACATTCTACCCACTAAATTCTAAAGCCAAAAAAAAAAAAATAAATTATAGGCTAATAAATATGAATCGTATTTAATCGTTTAAATTCCTTTTAGCAACATGGCGCTATTGTAAATAATTTTGATTTAAACTCTATCAAATGTCAATGACTAAATAAA
>NC_051847.1:24930291-24940620 GCF_002237135.1 Teleopsis dalmanni | reverse complement strand
ATTCAGAGGATCTGTTCATTCTCCTAGGCATTACAGTATAATGTTCCACGGGGTAAGAAAAACCGAGGATTACTAACCGTATTAACATACAAAAATCTAGTCAAAAGTGAAATGTTAACACCGGAGAATATTAAATTAGCACAGTATTTGGGTTGGTGTGTAGAAATGGTAAACCTGTTTACTTTATTTTAGTTTCGATTTAATTTGATATAATTATTTTGTTGTAGCTGCAAAGTTTTCTCATCATTTATGATGATATAATGGATGCTAGTACCACTCGTCGCGGTCAACCATGCTGGTATAAAATGGAGAACGTTGGGCTCACTGCTATTAACGACGCCATTATGATTGAAAATGGCATTTACACTTTACTCAAGAAGCACTTTGGTCATTTGAGTTGCTACAATGAACTACTAGAATTATTCCATGAAATAACTTTTATCACATCTTGTGGTCAATCATTGGATTTGCTTAATTCAAAAAACAATGTCACAGCATTCACAATGGATACTTACAAATCAATCGTTGCAAATAAGACTGCCTACTATACATTCTATTTACCTTTTGCCTTAGCTATGCATTTAGCTGGGTGAGTTACATCATTTTATCTTTTTTTTTATCGAAATCGGAGCTGTGAATCAGTTCTGAACTAGAACTTTTTACTTTTGTGCGTAATTGAATCAAACCACAAACCAAATCAGCAATTTCTGTCTGGAATTGTTGATACGAAGTCTATATAAAATTGAGTTGGTTGTTCGAAGTATCACAACTCTGAACCAAACCAATTCAACCAAAAGATTAAAGCAATTCACAACCCTGCTCAAAATTTTAATATAAATTTTATAATCATTTGCATTCACGTCTTTCTTACTTTTCAGTTATAAGGATGCGGAAGCTTTTCGCCAATCTAAAACGATTTTGCTGGAAATGGGTCATTTCTTCCAAGTACAAGATGATTTTCTGGACTGTTTTGGCAATCCGGAAGTAACTGGTAAAATTGGAACAGATATACAAGATAATAAATGCTCTTGGTTAGCTGTTGTCTGTATGCAACGTGCCAACGATGAACAAAAAGCTATTATGGCTGAATGTTATGGAAAAACAGGTATACTTATATTAAAGCAATTTATCTTATAATTTAAATATTAGTAATTTAGATTTATCTGTTCAAACAAATAATTTAAATTTATATAATTTAAATATACTAAATATAGTATTGATTGATTGAAATTTTAAGAATAATAATACTATACGCTATCTATTTTTTAGATCCTGAAAACGTAGAACGAGTAAAAGAACTATATAAAGAATTGGGCATACCGAATACTTATGCTACTTACGAAGAAGATTCTTATAATATGATCAAGACACACATTCAACAAACATCTCGTGGCGTGCCACATGAAATTTTCTTGGAAATTCTTAATAAAATTTATCAGAGAGCTTCATAAATTGTTAGTGCCTCATTTAAAAGAACTAATCATTGCTTCTTCAATAGTTAGTAGGTTTTTATATGTATATAAACATACAACTAAAATTTTTATATAAAACGCATGCTTTAAAACTGATTTTATAGTTTAGTTTTTAAGACTACAATGTCAAATACAAGAGTCGGTATATCCTTAAAGAATTATTATAAATATATATTGTGTGTGATTATAATTAGAATTTATTTTATGTTAATAAATTTATTTAAAATCTATTACATTTGTAATTGTAGTTTATTTTAGTTATAATAATGTAAAATCATATTCTTTAAATTTTTCGCGAAAATCTTTGACTAATTCAATTTCTTCATTTTTATCTAAACAGCAGTCTTTCCAATTTACTTTATCTTCGCAATCTAATAAATTAGGTGCACAAAACACATCTCTGAAAAAAATAGATTTAAAAATTTTTTTAATGCCATTAAACATAGATATGTAACTATAATTACCTTGCAAAATGTAATGGAAAATGATTCATATTTCGCGTCAACAATGTTTTGTCTGGTAGTTCCGCTACAAAATAAGGTCCCTGAGATGGCAACATTTCTGGTGAAGTTAATTCTGGCAAAGTTTCAAATTCTAAGTTATATTCTTCTGCTTTGTCCTATTATAATGAAAATAAATTATGTTAATGGTCGTAGATTAATTAAACTTATACGGTTGTTTATAAAATAGTTCAATCTATTTTATTAATGTGTATTATATTGCAGTCTAAATATTAATAGGACCTCTGGTAAGAATTTTGAAGATTTAAAAATAAATTTAATGATGAATGTGCACCTCAAAGTTAAACTTTGAGGAGTAAACTTAATGGTATAATATACTTTTTAGGTAATAAAAGCAGTTGTTCTACAATTTCTAGACAAACGGAGTGAAATGTGTTCCCTGTGGACGTTATAATTTCAGTGAGTATGGTATGTGTTGCTTAGTCGTTGATGAAAATTCCGAGTATTGTTGTAACCAGCAAGTATCTACTTTGGTTACGATGCGAATAGATAGTGGTGGCATGAGAGAGAAAATAATATTAGGATTAAGAATGAGTGGGATTAAATTTGAAGTCTATCAGTATCAAGACACAGACACCTAGTCATTTCTCAAGGGGCGGATGCAAAGGTTCCAGGTTGTAGAGCATTAGACCATTAACTCCAGCTTTATTGTGAAACACTACGCCCCATTTCAACTTAAATATATCAACAAATTTGTAAGGTAACTTCCCAAAATTAGTGTTAAAAAATTCTCTTCCAACAAATATACTACAAAACCATACATTAAAATACGACTATATAGTTGACTATCTTCTTTGCTGGGTCACAAGTATCTTAATAAAGCATGTTCATTACATATAAAGAATGTAATATTAATTTGAATTAGTTAAGTATTATACCTCAAAGCTATGTGCCATTTTCCAAGCGCGTGGTTTATCAATTCCTAATGCGTTGATTTGTATATGTGACGACTTATAATTTCTTTCAGTAAAGCACACTTCATGATTGTTTGCCTGAAAAAATTTTCTTAATGCATCCTTAAATCGAGTCAATTCTTCCCAATCGTCTTCAGTAAGTAGAGCAGCTGATTGTATATGTACAATGGACATAATTAATACATGATAATCGTTAATTGGGCCTTTAGCCAATGCCAAATAAAAATGTTCACCCACCGAGATCACTAAATGTTTCTCAACATCCGGAGATGATAGGCAAAACCAACATTTTTCTATAAAATTGTTTAAAATAAAATTTTGTAATATTATTTTTTCTATTGCTATTTACCCTGCGCAATCCCTTGAAACTTTGGGCGCTTTTCTTTGCGATTACCTTTTCCACCACCTCTACGTTTACGATCTTCTTCATTGCCAGCTTGCATATCGTAAAAGTACTGTCTTTTGTCGGACTAAATAGAAAACAAAGAAACTTATTGTATATAATGCATATCATTTATCATATTTGAAGATGTACACACATTTTCATTAGAAATTTTGTAATCGGCAAAATCGATTCCTAGATATGGACATTTAGTTTCATTCGTGGTTTTCTGTATTAGTTCCATAACACGCATTTTATCTACAGGAGTCATATTTAATGCATATATATATTTCTCTTTTGCATTGCCCACATTTGCTAAAGATATAAATCGAGTAGATAACTCTAATTGCGTTGATTGATCAGCTGGTATCCTGTTATAAATATTATGAGATTTTAAACGAATAAAATATTGCTGTAATTTAAAAATAATTAGCATTACCTAAATGGAGCTGGTTCGTTATAACTACCATTATTTGAGCTACAGAAATGATAACGTGGTTTTATTTCTTTACAAAGAAACGAAATCAATTTTGATGCATTTGACTACAATTATTTAACGAATTGTTAATATATATAAAGTACATATTTGTATTTAAATTGAATTACATACATTATTTTCTTGTATTCCGAAAGGTTGTTGGGAAGTCAAAAGAATATCAACACCCTTATACTCACTGGCTGAACTTTTACTAACTAAACATGAATTGCGAAGTGTAATGATATCATCTTTGTTAAAACAGCATTCTTTGTTGGAATCTTTTGATTCTTCAATTCCGCTCAAATAAGCAATTTTAATTCCTGAACTAAGTGTGTAAAGACCGCGCTTACCTAAAATCAGAAAATATAATGTAATAATGAGAAAATATAATGAAATATAATTGAACTAAATAGATTATTTATTACCTAAATAGGTTAAATTGCTACAGATTTCCCCATCCTCAATATCATCATAAAACATTAGATGCTCATTTTTAGTTGGTCCAAGTATATAAGTGGGTACAGCAACTTAAGTAATAAAAATATATTAACGAAAGATAATTTACAATATAATTTTATAAAAGGTTTTTAAAAAAACATACTAATTTTAGCACCATTTTTATATGCTATTAATTTCTCATTATCTTCTAATTTGCCAAAAAAATCTCCAACACAAAGCAACATATCAAATGGCCCAGCTTTTTGATTTGTTTTGTTCACTTTCGTAAAAAGCTGATTGAAATTCCCGCAAACATCTCCTGTTACCAAACTACAGCAAATAATATTGATAAATAAAAGTACCCATATAAATAATAGTATTAATAGACTTACATTTTTACTTTCGTATCCATTTAATTAATTTGCAACAAAATTAATTTATAAGCATAAATAATTTTTTGTTTGGTCTCAACACACAAAACACGATTGTGTCAGTTTTGACATTTGTCAGTTATTTGCAGAGTTGCCAATATATGCATAATTTATGTTGCATGCACACGAAGTGAATAAACATAAGAAAGTCGAAAGTCATTGCAAAATAGTTTTAATAATAAATTCTATATTATTTATAATTTGAACTTAAACTCATTTGCTTTATATTGAGCCCGAGTAACAACAACATTTTAATAATATGTGATTTAAATTTAAACAAATACTACCACTGAAGCCATTTAGTTTTTCACAATTAAACATAGTAATAGTAAGAAAATTTTAAAATTAAAACCTGTCTCTCATCAAGCAGCAACTTTTTTTCTCTCCCTCTGGTAGGAAACCCTTCCTTGTCTAGAAGGTCCTTGAGTTTGTCCCGAGATGAACATCGTCCAAATCAACGTTAACTTCCTCCATACTCTTTATAGTAGTCTTCAACTACCGTTTCCTTTCGCAGATCTCATTTAAGCCTTGCGCTTCCAGATCCCCCCAACACCTTTTACCGTACTTCGATGAGCGAGACTCTTATGCCTCCACCATGCTTATATACAATCGTTGCTCTCGTGACCTTGATCACGGAGTCTACCGCTTTCCAAATCCTGTGCTTGCGCTATAACCCCACCTACTTCACCTATTCCCAATCTACTTGCGCCTTACCCATGCTTTCTGGCTTAGATATACGTAGCCCCTAGGCAATAAGTCACCTGGACACAATAATTTGTTTTCATTTCTACTTTTTAACACTGATATCTATATTCTAATAAAAGCATTTTTGAAATAAATTGAAAAAATATATAAAAAATTTAATAATAGCATTTTATCAACAAAAATTTTTAAATAAATTTGTTGTAATACATTATTTACTACTAATTTTTAATAAATTCCATTTTTTATTCGCATAATAAATTAAATAATTTACAAATATATTTTTTTATGTGTGTATGTATAAGATATAATAAACTCAAGCAACAAGTGGCAACATGTGTAATTTTAGGAAAATTTGTACAACTATTTTTTCATATGGATTGAACCAACATTAATAGTTCTTCTTTCAAAAAATTAACATCAGCGGAATTAATAACAGTTTCATTTGTTAAAGTAAAAAGCAGTGAGACGTTTGGAATGAGTCTTAAAAAGAAAAGAAATATTTAGTTTATAACAAATTTAAGATATATATTTTTATATACCGCATATCATAAAGAGTTTTATCCAAATCTGCTTCGGTAAATTTACCACCACTTGATATTACCAAATTAAACTCAGTTGCTTCATCGATTAAACATGATTGTACAAATTCATAAATATCACTGACTCTGTCGTAAACATTGAATGTGCCCTAATTTTGTAAAAACCGAAATTCAGTACTGGCTATATAATATGTGCATCAAACTCACCTGAATATAAATTCCATTCGGAAACTTAACACGGACTAAAGAGTAACGATACATGCGTAAGTTTCTTTGCTCCTCGCGTTCCCGCATTGCTTTTGTTTTAAGCACTTGTGCACTTTCAATAGCTTCACTTCGCAATTGCTGTTCACGCTTGATCTCTTCTGGTGAAATTCTGTAGAAGTCATCTGGAAGTGTTACTCTCCTTACTTGTGATGGTAACAATACTTTAATATTTCGATCCAATTCTAATGGAATGGGTTCTGCGTTCCTCAACGCTTCTAACAAAGTTTGCAAATCGAAATCCGTTTCTGTATGTTCCTTAGACCAAAGTAGAAAAGGTTCACCATCTAATTCAATTTCTTGAAAGCCAGCGGCAAGTAAAAAGTCTAATGCCCCTTCAACATAACGCACTTTTTCACTAAAAATTCTGTAACACACATTCAATTTTAACACTGAAATTCATATTATTTTTAAAACGAATCACCTGTTAGACATTCTTATTTTACAGTACTTTTCATCATCGGGGTGGTTGATAATATTTTCCAGATATTTTGTTAAAGTTTGTATACAATCTTCTGCCTAAAAAATATATATATTATATTAGTTATATATTATAAAAAAAAATTATTGACCTTCTCTTTAGTATTGCAATTATGTATAATTAGACATGCGGTAAGTGCGCGTTCCCCTTCTAACTGTTGGTACAGGAACTCTTTAATTTTTATTTTCCAATCCTTTTTGGGCAATATTTCTTCACTTATTAATGGACAGCGGAAGAAAACCCCTTGACATGCAAGATTTTCGTTTTGTCTAATAGAAACAGTCGAAGTAGTTGCTACATCAGTTTGACTTGATTCGGCAGATCTTAACTTTCTTTCTGCTTCAAGTTCACGCTTTGCTTGAGCTTTGATTGCTGCTAAGGAAGTGTTAAACTCTTTAGAATCCCTTTTATCTACTCGTGCTAATGCAGCAGCAGCTGCTGCTCTTGCTTCTGCGCTCAATTCTTTACGTTTTGGTGGAACGTAAGTATCGCGTGATTGGCGAGATGTTGATGGTTCTGGTTTAGGTGCATTCAATGCATGCCCTTGCCCCATACTGCCACCCAGCTTAAGCTATAAAAGATATAAGCCAAATATTAAATATTTGTTATTATTATTATTATATTTAATTTAAATTAATATTTAATACTTTAAAATATTTCTAGAAACTAAAAAATAATAACAGTTGTGTCAATAAAAATTTTTTTTTAATTTTATAAACCTAATTATATTTATTTGATATACAGCACAGTTAAGTTCTATTTATATAGTGCTTTATTCTGCATTCATCCATTTATTTACCTTGAATGAAGCCTCTTGCTTCTTTTTTAAAAAATATTTCTTAATTTTTGACATTTTAAGTTTTTATATTCTTGGGGAATGCTCTTTAGGAAGTTTTAGATTGGCGACGGACCGTTTAAGTTCTTCGATCTCTTTCAACGTACCTGAAATGTATGTAATTTTCTTAAATATATATATATATATTTATTTATATATATATATCTATATACATATTTATATATATATATATCTATATACATATTTATATATATATTTATATATATATATATTTATATTTATTTATATATATATTTATATATATATATTTATATATATATATTTATATATATATACTTACAATATACTTACTTGGTCGTACAAACTTTTCTGTGATCACTCTACCGTATATGTGCCAGGAATAAGCTATTAAAAGAGCTGTGCTAAAAATGAGTAATAGTACCAATTTCAGTAGGATGAACTGAAGAGGGGTAAATTCAATAGGGCTTTTCCAGCCGCTGCTAAAATTGTATATTTCGGTCTTAAGTAGAATAGATGAATTTACTGCTACGCCTTTAAGAAAATCGTACGAAATTTTAGTAAAATAAAAACTTTCTTCAATAAACGATAAATTCATTTCATCACTTTTAGTTTAAAAATAAAATGTCATTAATGTTTGCTTAAATTTCGTTACATCAAATTTCAATTTATGAAATCATAAAAATTATCCTGCACTTTTTCACCGAATGAATAATCACAGAAAATTTGACGTTTCTCCAGTTTGTGTGTTTAAAAGTGTATTGATATAATTCAAAACAAGTTACAGTGTTGTAAAATTATTTAAAAGATTCTTGTATTAGCAGTGAAGTTTGATTTTATAACGATATCGTATATACAGGGTATTTCAACATTAATTACCTTAATACAACGATTTTGTATATATAAACGATTATTCTAAACTAAGCCTTAGATTAAAAAATATTAACTTTTATTTCGAGCCTTATTATATATAATTATATATAAGTTCTCACTTGTACAAATAAATTTAAATTAAACTGTTTTTAAACTTTTTTTCGGTTTTAGGAGCAATGCCCACTCTTAAGTGGCTTAACGATATATAATAGAATTTTTAACGAATAAAATTATATTATCAAATTCAAATGAAAATTAATGAAGACGTAGCTTACTTTTTATTATTATACAAGTTAGTTAACAGAAATTATTAATATTTAAAAAAAAAAAATTAAAAATATTTGAAATATTCTTGAATAATTAGAATGAGCAGCTTTTCTTTTTCATATCAACTCTTAAAACTTTTTTAAAGCTTTTTTTGAAAATTCGTTGACGTTCGAATTCGCCCAGTTTGACCAGGGATGATATATAACTGTCGCAAAACAATATCATTGCAAACAATGTTACACGTTTTGCTATTTTATTTATGTAAGATATATTCAACTTTAATCACACTTAAGAAACATACGTTACTTACCTTAAGTCATTATTAAGTTGCGACTATTAAATCGGCTTTATTTATTTCTTCAATTTGGTGAACATTTGTTTTAGACAAGTTGTATATGACTTAATTGGGATATCCAAATATATTAATATGGTTAAAAATTAATATTCTTATTTATTTTATATTAAAGTTATTGTAAATGTTTTGATCGTAAAGTCCTTGACCTATTTTATTTAAATAAGAACACATAAACACAAAAATAAATTTGAGTTGAACATGCAATTTTGTCGAATTCCCAATTGCAGGAAACTTTTTTTAATTTTACTAAATTTTAGGGTGTCATCTGTTGCACTTCCCCATTTTATATGCACTTATTATATAATATTGAGAATTGTTGGTTGTTTTTATGTTTGCATTTTCATTGTCTGACTTGGTTCGATTCGTGTGCCAAAAATATATTTTACGTTATCCTAAACAACAGCTGTTGGCAGGATGCGTATAATTGCGCCATAATCATTTCCTTCTTTATCTTTTATACCTTCATACCTTATCTCTTTAGTGTACCGGCATGAATTCTTTTGTTTAATTGAATGGTGTTGTGAAGTTTTTTTTATATTACGAATTTTTGTCTTCCTGTTTTTATCATGCACAATTAAGTCAGATTGTTAGTAATCCTTTTAATTTTAAGGATTAAAGTTGATGTAAGTATTTCTACCTAACAGATCTGTAGGTGATGATACCACACTTCTTTACTATTTTGATTTTTGATTTTATCTAAATCATCTCTTGAACATATAAATGAAGCAAAAATAAAAATGTAACTTATTTTATCTGAAAAATTCATTTAAAGATGTTTGATAGTTTGTTGATAATGAATTATATTATAGGACATGGTGTTTCACACATAACTTAACAAATTGGTCGTTCAATCCAGTAAGCAATTTGATTTAACCAATCCCAGATCGACAAAATATCCAACTATAGCAGTGAGAAATGTATTTATCTGAAGAATTGATTCTACAGGATGCAATAGTGTAGGTGGGATTTTAATAACGAGAAATTATATTAGACAAAATTTTTGTCGTGGTTTTTGTACAATTACTAAATTAATTAAAATTAGAGTTAGAGTGGTTTCATTTTAACAAGAGGTTGTGTTTATATTCACATCCATTTGTATGCAAAAAAGTATACGTAAAAAATGATGTTGTTATTTAATGTGGTTAAATACAATCTGCTCTTAAACTCTTAATTCTTATATAATTTCTTTTTTCATATTTATTTTTTAAAATTAACAAGTGTCTCCAATGGTTTTGACATTTTATTATTAAAATTTATATTGGTACTAAAATATAAACACTAAAACATATTGAAATTGTATAACTTTTATTATCTTCAGATAATATTGTCAAGAAGTGATTTATCTTTTTATGGCCTGAGTAAGCCATTTATAGATCGATTGGATTAAACTACAGT
>NC_051847.1:24903707-24930191 GCF_002237135.1 Teleopsis dalmanni | reverse complement strand
TTGATCAATACATGATTTTACTACTATATTTGCATAGAATCCATTAAATTTCATATATGTTTTATAGTTTATAACAATAAACAAAAATATATATCAATCATTAGTCATCTAATGAAAATTCATATTTTTTTTTCGTGAATTATAATAAATAATTTATTTATACATATTATAGTTTTGTTTTTATAGGGCACTTTAAAAATTATTTTATAAAGTCTATATTAGTCAGCTGATAAAATTGTATGAATGAATGGACTAGGAAACATTGCCAGACAAATTATATTTACCGCCCACACAAAAATTTTTTGAAAAATTTGTTACTGCTGCCAAAAATATATTAATAAAAAAAATATAAAACAGAAGAAAGGTAAATAAAAAATTTAAATAAAATTTGAAAATACTAAGCACGTGGGTAATAATATTTAATATAAATAATGGAAAAATACTAAACAAATATGACAAATGAATAAAAAAATCATATTTTTGTGTTTTAAAATAATAAATATTTTGTTTTTATTTAACTATTTAATAAATATACAATTTATAGAAAAATAAATTAAAATGAGCAGAACAATTCATTTAACATTTTATTTAATTAATTTCATAAAAATAAATATTTATAATATTTAAATGCTTTTTTTTCTACTTCAAAGTAATTTTTTACAACATAGCTTTATATATAAAATAGATTTTAATGTCAAACACATTATTTTTTTTTTGTAAAATTTAATTGATATTTTATTGTCTGGCAAAATAGTGTTTGTCTATAAATCGGTAATACCTATTATAACATAGCTCAATAAAACTATGAGTTTTTTTTAAACTAAATATAAAATGATTTAGGAATGACACATTTCAAGTTCAATTCTTTTCAGTTTTGAGACGCCTTGCATCGGTTATAGCACCCCAAAGTTCAATAATAAAATCATCAGTAAATCCGAAAGACTCCAAATCTGAATTATCGATTGCTTCTGCAAAGTCCATAGAATTTGTTTGATTAACACCTAAGTCCCAAATTTGTGAGGCTAGTTCATTGTCATTTATGCCCATAAATGATTCTAGTAAATTATTAATGGCTTCGATACCAGATTGTGCTGAATCATCGGGTTTGTCTTCAATTTCTGCATTACCATTCGCTTTAAACCGTAGAGTTTCTTTACCGCTACCATAACCACGATTTGAGGGTCCTTTTGCTTGACTACGTGGACCGATACCTTGAAATCCGCTTGTCATGGGTTCAACTAAGCGCAATGTAAAAGTATCTCCTGTTGGTATTTCTTTCAACAAACGTGCCACCTCATAATGTCGTTTACCCACCATACTAATATCATTAAGTTTTTCTATGTGATCGCCAACACATATATGTCCTACTTTGTCAATAACTGAACCTTCTCTAATGCGTTTAATAAAAGAAAAGCCAGCACCATTATCGGTAATTGTTAGACCCAATGCATTTTCTGTTTTTACAATTTCCACTTCTTTGGGACGTCCTTTTCGATGCGCAAAAATGAAATCGTCTAAGCCTATTTGACCACCGAGTAATTTGTTCATATCGACCTTGTGCGAATTGAGAGTACAGAAAAGTATATCTTCAACTGGCATATCATAACATTCGGCAATTTTGATGTAAAGTTCTCGCACACTAGAGAAACCTGTTATTAGACCCGTGGGACTGCCATGCGCTAATTGGCAATGAAAAATTAACTGTGGCTTTGTGATGTTTGGGTCACTGACTCGAGCAACTGCAGCAGTTCCATTTGTGGTTGGTTTACCATTCGCTGTGTTGTTGTTGTCATTTTGAAGGTTCGATTCAGTTTTTGGAGTTTTCTTGGAAAAAAGAGGCATATTTTTCTGTGTTTACTTATTGTAAATAGCGTGTCCCAAACTCTCTTCTTTTGTATCTACGATGAATAAAGTTGATGTTGAATAAATTTATCTGGCAGATTTGTAAAAAAATTCTTAAAATAAGTAAGACTTTTACAGATTATATTTTTAATTCTATGTTAGTTTGTTAGACTTTATTTGCGAAATGTTTTAATTATTATGTGTTTATTAATAATATAATAATGATCATTATTATGTGTATAAAGTGTTGCCTATATAAGAACCCAAGAACCCAATAATTAAATCTAATTAATAACGAAACTTGTGCTAGTTATTAGAGTTTATAATAGTTGCAACAGAAACATTTCTGTAAGGCGAAGCAAGGGCATTAGTTAAAGTAGAAAATCGCTTTTCTTATATATATACAAAAGAATGTAATTAATAAACAATAGATTAAACCAAGTGAACCTGCCTTCTTATAATATTAATACCGATATTTATATGCATTATTGGGAGTGTGTAAATAATAATGTATTAATTAAACTTTAAATTTTACGATATGAGCGCGTTTTTCTGTAAGATGGCTGCGATTTCAGATTTGTATAAATTTACCTTGTTTTCCTGTAAAATTTGCTACCACAGGTATTTATGATCGCCTTTATCCTTACATGACAGTAATTTCGAAATTTTAACTCATCGTTAAATTATTGGTTGTGACGTTTAGTGTCAGTTACTGTTAAATTTTGCAAATCTATTTGTAAATTAACTGACGGAAGACATAAACGCATTATAAACCACTAGAGAAAAAAAAAATTGGTTCCAATATTCTAAAATTTTTCATTTAAATGGTGCCAAGACATAACTGATTTATATTCATGGTATATGGTATATGCCATCTGGCAATTGATAAACTGCATTAAGCCGAATAGATTTAGAGACATATGTAATAATTAGACAGTGTTATGTGGGAGAAATGGATTTGCAGCATGACTAAACTCTGACTTCAGTACAGTGTTTGCTGCAGGAGAATATCATCTTTTTTTTGAAAGTTCACTAAAAAGCTGGTTAAGAACGTAAGTACAATGTATGTATATGAGTTCTCAAGGAGGATACTGAGTCTACATGAATGATTAACTGTCTTCATTGGTACTTGACGTTATTAAACATAAATCGTTCTAAAGCCAACTGCCACTTATTATTTCCGTTAAAGATCTAAGAAGCTTGCTTAGTATGTAATATGGTTACAAATGAATACAATAAAATCATTTAAGTAACTTATAAAGTAACTTATTTACTTATAAACTCATTTAAGTAAAAAATGTTTTAAAAAACTGTGAATGTGTACTTTGGACATATTTGCATAGGCAGATATTACTAGATATATCTGTTTTTTCCAATTGAAATAATAAAATATAGTTTTGACAGAGTCTTTGGCGCATATGATTCACTGGGTTATTAATATTTTTTAAAGTTAATTTTCAATAAATATTTATATATCCTATCGTTTCAGATAAAATTCTTTTCCTTTTTTCAGTCCCATTAAATAATAGATTGCTATTAATTATGTACTAAAATTAATAACAAACATTAACGTTAATTATCTATTATTAAGTTATCACTTCATAAATTATATTGAAGATTTGTTATAAAAAAAATACAAATTAATTAAAATATTTTGCAAATATTTGTCTATATTTAATATGAGTGAACTGCATTGATTGATCGTTATTTTTAATGTATATGTACATATTAATTATTTTATTGAGGTTATGTGTAATTAATACATAGCACCTTACATTTATATTGTATTCACAAATTATTTCTTTATCACCACCAGCACCACAAAATTTGGCAATTAATAAAATTGTTTTAAATATTTTACTTTAACAATAGAACATATAATTAACTTACTTCTATTAAATTTGCTTTATTTTATTTTAATGTGCGAACTAATTTACCGATGATTTTTTTTAGTTTTTCAGCCTTTCCAAACTGTAATACATAGTTTAAAGTAATGTCATATACTGGAATTCTTATCGATGAACATTTTCATATAAAAAAGATAAGATTTCACATTTAACAAATGAGATAAGCGAACATTTAGACATAGGCGTGCGAAGTAAATTCTAAACTGTGAAAAACTTTTTTTTTATAAATGTATATTGACAAGTATTTTTAAATATTTAAATATTAAATTGATTAATCACTCTTATTAACATATGGTCATGCACCAAACTAATAAAATACGTCTACTTATGAAATAAAAAGAATACTAAATTGAGGAAATATGCAGACTAAATGAACCTCAGAATGGGAAAGAAAGAATTACGTACGCGAGTATGTTAATGTATTTCATTTGATTGCATTATTTTTTTTTGGAAAATATACTCTGTAATCTCTTCGTTGTGTATTTAAAACGAGCAACACATAGAGTATACTTCAATTGAAGTACTGATAAAAGTAACAATAATAATAGGGGTATTCAAGAAGTTGGTGATATGTGTGCTAGGGTAATGTAGTGACACTACATTCGTCAAAAAAAAAATTATGATAAATATATACCCACAATGTTATATAGGTTCTAACTTTACATATATAAAATCTTGAATACCTATTGTTTAAGACTAATGTTATGCAGACAGTTATGGTTGCATCAAAAGTGAAATTATTGTTATTTTCAATGTAAATTAACAATTTGAGAATAGGAGCAAGAAATCAAGGTAACACCTTGGTCACTATAGTGACTTAAAGGTGCATATTATGATTGCAATCACGTCACGGTAATTGTTATTGCTTTTAATGGAAAATAAAAATTTGACACTGACATCTAACTTCATTTTGCATTAAAAGCAACAACGTCAATTGCCGTGACGTGACTGCTTTTTACTATACCTCGTCAACTGTTCCAAACACTGTTGCTTAGTAATAAATGTCAAATTTTGCACATTTTAGGAGTAAATATACATATTATTATTAAATTTAGTTTATAAATAGTCTAAAATTGTCCTAGTTGGGCCTTTAGGCACACAATAGATCTTTTAGGTCGGGGTGCTTTAATAGCCTTTTACTTAAATAAATAATTAAATTTAGTTACAACCAAAAAGTACCAAGTTGGTATAAAATTGATAATTGGGATTTGACTCACTGCATAACATGGCTTTATGGTTATGACTAGAAATAGCATAAAACTGTCGTGACTATTCGTCATATGTTTTTTACCTAACATGCTACTTTAAATCTAATGTTAGTTTATATTATCATATTAAAATTAAAAATCGTTAAAAATTAAAGTATAATAAAAAATTAAAAATGACTGCTTTTAAAAAATCAACAGCAACTGAAAGTAAGATACATAGCAATCTACTAATCATGCGGAGTCACAATCTATAGGTGAATATTTAAGGGATCGAAAAATGCATTCAAAATCGTGAGTATTCCGAGCCTATAGGATTGGTTAAGTATGATTACAATTTTTAGGTAAGTGTCACCTAAGAGTTTACTCAGTCACCTAAGTGTTTATTCAATATCGGGAATACACTGAATATAAAGTACACTATTAAAACCAAAGAATGAAAAATCTAGCGTTATTAGTTCAAACAAAACACTAAATTAAAACCTTTTGATAAACTATTGTAGATACAATCATAATAAAACATTAAATAGTTATGATAAATGTATCAGTATGTGGGAACATAGAATATTAATAAATTTCTGTTAACTATGTAGCGTTTAATTGAAGTCGTATAAACCATCGCACAATTAGTTTTTTTATTCGAGAATATAAAATAGAGGAAAAGAAAAAATATATTGCAGTCAGAATACAGGAAATGTATATTTAAGTAATTAATAACAGTTGGTCTCAGAGAAAATGTGCAAAAATGTAAGCAACTAGTTTTATTTCAGATACAATTCTTATCATTCTTGTAAATGTGACTGATAAAAATTATTGAAATGAAAGCAGTAGGTTCTATTCTGCTATTCTTACTAATTCCAAGAAAATCCAAGCCCAATAAAAAAATATGAATATAAATATAATAATTATTGTAATGACTTAGACATAACTATTAGTGAAGTGATAAAATTACTTCATGAATGACTCAATTTTATTTTAATAAATATGAATTTTCCCAAAAATTTTCTAAAATTTATAATTCTAATAGAACTATATTGATTAGAATTTTAATTACATTCAATGATCTGATAAATTTTATTATTCTTTATTATTATTATTATTCTATTATTCTTAGTGTTTAAAATGGTTTTTGGGTATAAACCTTACAAATCAATTTAACATATAAACTTATTTTTCTTGATTTCATATTATTAAATTTTAATATTTTACAATAATAGAACCAAAAAGTTATAGAAAAGTACTTACATTTACATTAGATTTCCCTATTGCGAATTTACTTTTTATTTTGTATTTTAGACATTTGTTAAAATTTTGAAGGAGAAAATATATCGAATACAAATTATTAAATTAACATTTTAAGCAAAAAAAAAACAACATATTAATTTTTTTAAAATGACATTTCTGTATAACAAATTGGATCACTTTTTTAAAATAACATTGGTAATATTTAAATAACATTTACAATATATAGAAGTGGTTCAACTATAGTATTAAGGCTATGTATATTCAAAATTATAAGAGATTTACGGTCTCTTATGATAAATGTGTCTAGTAAACAGATTTATATAGTTTAGCAATTAAGCCCTTTTACATTATTTAATACAATTTATCTTGATATTAAATACTTAGATTTCTTAAATTATAATAAACAACAGTTGAGTTCAAACTTGATCATGATATATTATTATAACTTGAGGGTAAATATTGGTGTTATTCATCAATGTGTTCTCCATCAACTTTAAAATAATTATTCTAACAAATTTTTAATATTTTTATATCTTTCATATTAAAGGATTTGAAATAAGTAAGTGTTCATCTAGGTCTGTATTTGTGCTATTACTTCATCAGAGTCAAGTCATTTATTTTTGCAGTTCATTTGATCATTTGAGTTAAATCGTTTGATACACCTTTGATACCAAACGATTTCCCGAGACCTTTAAAATAGGTCTTCATCGGTGTTATAATTTGATCAGAGTCCAATTACTTGCTTTTTGCGTTTTTGTTTGAACTTAACTTCTAGGTAGCAATCACAAAGTGGAAAATAAATCCCAAGTGGATGTAATTCATATGATTTGGTGGATGTTTACATCTGTTTTCTTGCGTACTTTTTAGATTTGAAGAATATATCATGTAGGGCACGATTCTTCCTCTTCTGCAATCTTTATTATTAATTTTCTTAATCTGAAATCGTTTTGTTTTTTGCAATTGCAGTTTTTTAACGTAGGAAAAGTACTTCATACTGTCTGGTTTTGTTCTTTTCTATTGTCTATGAATATTTATACTGTGTCCATTGAAATAACATTCTGGAACCTTTCCGGCTGACTATTATGTTTTTTATAGCTTTGATTGATTTCTTCTGGTTTCTTGACTGAATGATAGTTTGTATCCAGAGTGTAGTGATGGAAATAATGTAAAGTAAAGTTACATGAACTTAATGTATTATTGCTTTTGGTAAATTTTTCGCAAATGAGATGAACTTTCGCTAAAACCGTTCTAATGATCACTCTGAATGCACTAACATACCAACAATCAACGATAATGTGCAATAAATGAAGGAAATAGTCTGGAAATTGCCAAATCGCTATAAGTGAGGTTACAGATGATATCGGAAGTTCATTTAGCTCAGGCTTACCATTTTTTTAGGATGTTTTAGGCACTAAGCGACGTCGTGTAAACATTGATTAGGAATAAAGGAATATAGTCAGCACAATTCAGAAATTTTTATAACGAATATAACAGATGATAAAACATGGATATATATTATAGATAAATATGTCGTTAAAATTAAAGCCTAATTGTATTAATGGAAGTTGCCTGAGAAAGCCAACTCACTTAGTACTTAATGGGAATTACTTTATAGAGAACAAAGTTTATGTTGATAATAAATAAATAGTTTATAAAATAAAATTAAATTTTCATTATTTTGAGATCACAGCTCGTACTAACCACAGAACAAATTTATGATCAGTTTAAGTAGAATTTATATAGTAATATCCGTGTGTTTGGTAATACTTGTATCAATGCATCATTGTAAACTAACGATGAACTGAGTACGTACACAACATTATAAATTTAACATAAATATTTAGTATTTTCTAATAATATAAAAAACAAATACATATACATATTCCTATCTTTTTGATATTGTACCACATATATTTTTTTTAGAAATATACCAGAAAATGTCGTACGATCTTAGAAGCGAATGGAACGAGCCCCTTTTTTTGCTTGGATCTTTTTTAATTAATATGCCAATCTATTCGTGAATAAATTATTTTATGTATATGTTTCTTGTGATACGCATACGCAAGATTTCTATCTCATATTTATTATGAAAACCGGCAAAAATTCAAGGTTACTGTTACTATAATATTTCTATAAAAATAAATAGTGAAGACTAAAGACTGAAGACTGAAGACTGACAACTATGTATTGTATATTATCTATGTAGGTGCAAAAGCACTAATAAAATATTTCATTTATAAATAAATAAACTGAATCGCAATTTATTTTTGCATAATTGAGAAATAGTAGCGTTAAGATAGATATACGGAAGAATTATCAACAAGAACTAGTTTACTAGCACACAGAAGAATCCAAATGTTAGCATATACGGGTACATAAAAATTTGTGAAGAGAGATAGATTTTGAAATGGTATCTGAAAGCTTTTGCATTTCTTTGCAAAAACGAGTGTTGAACTCAAAACACTATCGCATAATTTGAGAAAAAAGTACGTTAGAGCTCATTAGATACTTTAAAACCTTAGATATATTTGTGACTATATTTGAAGAGCGCACACAGTCGTTGTGTTGTATTCTATGTAAGCAAATGATAAACTTTGCGAATGTATAATGAAGGACGCACTTTACCCCATCGGCGCGTGTAGAATTTTTTATTATCAGTATTGTTTTTTTTTTTTTTGAAATATGTTTTGATTAAATAATTCGCATAAATTTATATGCAAAAGAAAATATTGCGCATTAATAGTTTTTATTTTTTATTTAAATGTACTTTTACCTTTAAACAGTTTAACTAGTTAAATCAACGAATTGCTTTCTTTAAGTGAATCTATTAAGTAAATATTGTATGAATGTTGAACTTTTCAAGTGATTCATTTAATGCGTTAAGAAAATTAAAGACGAATTTAGATTCAATTAAGATACACTTCATCTCGTTTAATATTAGTAATATTGAAGTAACGAATCAGTGCGTACATAGTTACAGACTTATAATATTTTCATATACATATACCCGTAGTGTTATAGTTCAAAAAAATAAAATATTACTAACATATCTTTTATTAATTCGTTATTGATTTATTCCAAGATATGTGAAAGTGAATAGGAAAATGAGCCTATCTGTCACATAGTATATTAGTATTTTACGCCCGGGTTTTGCGGTTGACACAATAAGAATGAACTACCGAAAAAATTATTCAAGAAGTGTATATGAATAAATGTCATTGCCATAGAACTTGATATTGTAGATCTAAACCAATTCCACCCCAATGAAATCACAAATTTTCATTAGTATTTCTTATATAGTCAAGAGCTGTTCTTAAAGCTACTAAATCTTAATTCTAATACCCCACAATACCCTGAAAATGACCCACTATCACGAAATCACTATTAACCGAAATCTGTTCTTGAAGTTTTGACTTAAAAATTGTATTGGCAAAGAAGTATAAAATAGTTCAGCACATATAAGTTAATAATTCTGATATTTTTGATATTTTATTTCAAAACAATATAGATTTCTGGACCAATATCCAAGTAATTATCTATCAATTTGTAAAACCATTCTTATTAGACACTTGTAAAAGTATACATAAATTCATGAATATCTGAACAACTTTTAAAAGACAACCTATAAAGGCGTATAAGTTAGATTAAGCTCCATTAAGGTATAATCTATTTTAGTTAATAATCGTGTTATGTTCTATCCGGTTAAAGCGTAATAAAATATCGAAAAACTGCACTATAATAAACATAGTGAATATCGCAAAAATGATCATGGTGAAGCAAAGACGAATATAAAACTAAAGATAACTAAGATGTTTTGCAAGCGTTCAGTTGGTGTGTGGGATATAGATTTTAAAGTTGAAGTTGTTATATAGATTTTTACTTTGTTGTTGTTGTTGCTTTGTTCATAAATCATGAATAATTTTATGAGACAATATCTCACAATTTCGGGAGTTTAAATTTTAAACAGAATGAAGACAGTATATTTCTTCTGTAAAATTGAAATTATTCATAAATTTTATCATATAATCTTTCATTTAAAAAAAAAATTACAATAATAATACATTATATAGTTTTTAATAATTAAATTTTATTATTCATTAATTAAAACAGTATCAGATCATTTTATGAGTATTATAACAAATTTTTTATTAAAAAACAACTTATAGAAAATCGCGTGATGTTCATATTTATTCACATAGTATTCATACTTCATATATTCTTCATATATGTATGTGCCTTATAAGAATTATTATTTACTGATAATGTATAAATCCATATATGTAAGTCAAAAGAGCTTCTACTAACGTCAAATGAGATGATCAGATATGGACTAAAAGATTAACTTTTGAGCATTTCAACGTCACTTGTGGAATATGTGTAAGATGTGAATTCTCCTGCCCTCTCTGAATAAATTCTGTTGGATATTAAATAATTGCAAAAATTTACTTGTTTACTTAATGTTTAGAATATCAATGGTTCTATAAAAAAAAAGACGCAAATACTTCCGTAAACATGTTTTGCGGTTTCTAATTTGATTGGCTCACAAAGTGGGCTCGTCTGTATTATTGTGGGTAGCGACCCGGCAGAGTGTTTACGCGGGACATTCGACGCCACAATATGTAATGAATTATATTTCGTAAACAATTTCGTTACAAGTGAATGCATTTATGTATATTAGAAGCTGTGAACCAACTGTATATGTAGTATATTTATTTACATATTGAGTGTTTATTCTATTAGATTGTTTTTGTCAAAAATAAAAATTATTATCGTAAATAATAATTAAATACTTAAGTGTGTTTACATCGAGATTTTTCATAATTATTACACTAAAAGTTGTTTTGCTGTTACAAACTATAAACAAAAACAGCAATAATGTTAAGTAACAAAATAGTTTTTTATATGTTTGTAAACAAAGGCTGCCTAAGAATTTGTTATTCAACGGGGACAACAATAACAAAAACCAGATAGATATTGTTATTTCTCTAGCCACAAGCTTGTTTATCAAAACTAAAATACTCGTATATAATATACAGTACTGAAATAAATTTGTAAAAGAAATATTCATATAGTAAGAAACTTATAGATACAAGGTTATGCAATATATTTTGTTTATCAATACAATTTATATAAACACCAATACAACAACAAGCAGGTTGTTTTCATTACAGCTCTTTGTTTGTAAAAAAAAAACACGATTATCTGCAGTTGATAGAAATATTTAAGAGACAGAAAAATATTTTTTAGTTAAATAAAATGTTATGCATTATTAACTTTTTTTTATGCAAAAATGATGTTTGATATTTTTTTATAGTTTTTAATGCTGTAAATGCGCAAACCTTTTTCAAATACTCATTTGGATAATACTTTGAACTTTATTTCAAGAATATTATAATTTGTATATCGATCATACATATCTTAAAGGTGCATTCACTGAACAAATTTTTATTTATTGCTTTATTATAAGATCAAAGTCTTATGGGTTATCTTGTTATAATCATGTGAACCTTGAGCTTCAATTCATTGCCTTAATAAAAATTAAAAATCTTTCTCTATATCAAATTTTTAAGTACTTTCTTTTACACATGTTTAAAATAGTTTAAATGAAATATTTTATTCATCTTTTCGTCGATTATATTCAAGTCTTTTAGCTTATTTGTAGATATCACGCCCAATGCCATTACTGAACCTAGAAGACGACGAGTTCGACTAGCAATATACAATAGTTAAAAAATCAATAAGATATAATTTGATATACCTACATGTTTCATATTTTAAAATGTTAAATATAATTAAAATTATTGAGTATACAAAATAATTTTTAAAATCAAAAGTGTTTACTTCGGTGTAGTAAATAACAGGTACATATCAAAGAGGAGGACTAAGGGACTGAAGCCATTGCACCGAAATAAATTTGTGGACTATATGTATACATATGTCCCTGAAGTAATTTTGTGGCTATAGTCCTGGTAAATAGTACTATTAAAACAAACTTTTACTATCACTGCCAGCAAACCTGTAAATTTATATAGTTGAACTGCGATCTTGGGGCTCACATGGTTACGATCTGCTTTAAATGTTATTGATGGTAAAGTTATGGCCATGTGAGTGCCCTAGCATTCTTGTGCAGCGATTGAAAACTGACTTTCGATATTAATATAAATGCATTTGTAGTTAATTATATAATAAGTGATATAGAGTGGGAGTTTATTGATTATTGTACGGGAATAACATTTTTTTGGTCTTTAATTTTTATATAAAAAGTTCTGTGTGACTTTTTGTAGAGCCCGTCATGGCGATATTTGACTTCATATCGATTTCATATTTCATTTGAAATATACTAATACATGAGTAAATAATGAAAACATTACTAAAATTTTTAGTCATAAATTAATGACGAATAGAATGTTAAGGATAATTAAATGCTTATATCTCCCATACAAATATACCAAATAGAGCTCAGGAAATGGAATTCAACAACAAAAACTGCAGATTGGAGTTTTCGGCTCATTATAATACCGCGGTTACTTTTCTGAAGGAACATATTAAAGATAAAACTCCACAATATTTAACTTACAAAATATGTCCTCTAATAAGGTGTGACTCCCCTACTCAATGTGAGGGTTACCAATATATATCTCTAATTTCTCTATTTCTCTAAGTAATTTCTCTAAGTATGTTACGTCAGTTCAAAGGTACCCAAATATTTGACCGGCACAGATCCAATATGAGAAGTAGAGTTTTCTCTTGATCCGTAGATGTTATCAAATGTCTACAAAAATCTGTTGTCTGGCTGTTGCAAGTTAGTAGTTTTTTGCTTTCATAATTGGCTTAAAAATTAATAAATTACGGTTTTTTCACTAATAATCAAAATCCCTTCTGCTAATTGATTTTTAAAATAAATATATTACGGTTTGTTTTCACTACTAATCAAAATTCCTTCTGCTAATTTATTTTTTTTTATTAATTTTTATTTTAATTTTAATTTATGACATCAAACAGCTGTTTTCTAATACTAAATTTTTTGTAGTTGTAAATATATTTTAGAATCTCAAAAGTACTACAGATTATCCATTCTTGAAATACTAAAAACAAAATATATACTCGTATATTGTTTTTGTACTGAACTAACTAAAACATGCTTTGTTTTGTATATATTGAAATATTTCCTAGAGATTTAAATTTGTATTAAAATCAAATAAACAATTAGCTCTTTTTGTTGAAATACAAAAAGCGCAAAGATATTGTATATATTCTGACTAATATGTGTATTTAAGAGAGCAATTAAGAGAGCAAATTAACTAATTGAATACTCTTTAAAAAAAGCTTTTAAGAGAGTATAAGTGTAAACACTTAATTGGAGCTTTTAATTTTATACAAAAACATTCAAGAGATAAGTACTCGGTATGTTTGAGCAGAAAAGAATAACTAGGTCAACTAATTGCTATATATTAATTTTTCAGAGAGCTTAGAACTACGATAATTTGCGAAGACAATCTCAAGTCAGGCGATTTCACAAATTTTAGCAAACAAAGTATATTAGATGGATAATGTACGTAAAATTAATTTAAAATATTTATTTTAATTACTAAATGAATCTATTTAAGCATTTTAATTAATGTTAGGTACAATTTTGGAAATATGTATTTCTAAAATAGAATTAAAATTAAAGCTTTAAATGTCAATTACCCAGTACGATGAATTAATTGTTATTGATCCGAAAACGTGATTTTTTGAAGGTGCATTGAACTCTGAAATATCACTGAATAAAAGCACCTAAAAAAATAAACAACTATATTATATTTAATTTTTTTATTGTTAGTTGTACGTGTCGAAGTTTAGTTTTACGGAAACGTTACCATTGAAAGCAATAAAAGTCTTAAAATTAATTAATTAATTTTTTGGATTATCTTGAAATCATTTGTTGAACATAGCAAATAACTTTCAATTTATGTACTTACTAATTTTACTTTAAATACAATAATTCACAGTACAAATTATGTAGATTTGCTGTTAACACAGTTACTTTGCTATGCAGACGCCCTGCTATACTAGAAAAAATGTACTCGTTTATAGCATATAGTGAAGCAGCATTGGGTCACTAAAATTAACCACTGTTTTTTTTTGTTATTTTGTTGTTGGCATTTACGATTACTGGTTTCACCTCGCTGATCTTTGCTGTAAGCATTATCATTTCCAGCAATTTAAATGCTGTATGTCAAAATTTAAACAAAAAAAAAATAAAAATTGTTTACAATTTAATTTAAAAAACACGCACTAATCTTTTGAATAAGTCGATTTATATTCAAATGCTTTTTTTTTTTTAACAAAAATATAGAACAATCGAAAGAGGTGTTTGCCAGTAGTCATACTACTAAGAATATGTTTGTTTAGAACATAACTAGAAAGTAATTTCAACAAATTAAAGACTTCAAACAGTATATGCAATACATACTCGTATAATGTTATTATTATTATTATTTTATGTGTATGTGAAATGACATGCAAATTTAATTAGCATAAACAGTTTCACTTCCGTTTCACCGACAATTTTAGCTTCAGAACATTTTAATTTTTCTGCAAAATATGTTAGTAGTCATACTACAAAAAAGTAAAACAATATTTCTTTTTAAGGTTAATAATGTATAATTAATTTCTAGATATAATACAATAATTAAAATAGAAAAGTTGAAATAAAAAAAATTAATTTTTATGTGATACATAGTTTTCAACAGAATGTTATGGTCTTGCATTCAAGTATACATCAAAAACGTAGAAACATATTTCTATGTTTTTGGTACAGATATTTGTAACAGAATATTAGGCACAAAGTTGATTATAGGGGTTTTCAGATGTGTTTGGTAACTCCGTAAATCGGTTAAGTGACAAACTACTGCAAAGTTCCTGTCGTGGGTTAAAGAAGTGCGAGACGTCATTTTGGAGTACCGACCTTGCGACACTGCTAGAAGAGGAGTACTGTGATGCAACAAAACACAACCTGTAGTGCAGGAATATTATAGATCAGTTGAGCCAATAGATCAGTAAGTCAGTAGAGCCAATTTTGTGTCTTCATCAAGTAATTGTTCTAATTCGGTATCTTCGAAAGTCATCAAACTTATCACTTTTAGATCGCGTAAACCATTTCTGGTACGTTCAAATTGCTCGATTGTATACATTTAAAGCCGCGTCGAATAAACAATATACCAATTATTTTTAATAGTAATCCACTATTAACTCTAATAATCAAATTCACGATACATACAATAGCTAATTTGTGGATAATCTTAGTCTGGTTCTGAAGTATATAATAAACAATAATCCAGTCAAGGCTTAGAGTGAGGTTATGAAGTAACCTCGCAGTTAATAGAGAGTAAAAGTGCTCAAGTGCACTGTCTCAACTAGCCTCAACATAATAATAATATACAATCAGGAGTGAAAACTTTATTTATCTGACATTCATCGTCAGCTAACTTTTCGTTGTTTAAAGGCTGTTGTATACTTTCGATATAAACAAGCGCATGCACGCTAAGAGGTTGTAAGATATATTAGATCATATAGACTAATCAGGTTCTAAGAATAATATTTGTTTACAAGAAGTTAAGAAAAAGTGTCCATATAATTAGTGTATTCATTCCAAAAACATGTCATACAGGAGACGCTCCTGCAAATTTATATAATCCATTCGTGTTCATACATTATTATATATTAAAATGTAAATATATTTAATATTTATATATAATTATAAATATATAGGAAATAGAGTGTACAATAAAATAGAACGAAACCTTGATAGTTAATAAAAAACTAGTGTCGCATATCATGAGCAATCAACCATTGTTGCTAAAAATGTACAATACTAAAGTACCAAAATCTGGCATCAGCATTTTTATATACTTCATTATCTTTTCAAAAAAAAAAAATCGTTTTCATACAAAAATAAAAGTCATCATTATTCACTATTCATCATTTTGTTTCACATTTCAATAATTCGTGCCAAAAGACACTGGATTACAAAATTTTGAAGTAAATTCATATTTACTGCAAATATATGAATAAAGGTGAATTTTTTTGAAATATTCTAAAACCACTTAAACAAAAATATAATTATAGAAACTTTCAAGCAAGTTTAAAACTAATTTACTTTCTGCAAAATCAAATTAAAATTTATCATTTTTAATATTCGTGACCAATTATCGTTACTTTTTTATTCACAAATAATAATGTCATCTTCTCTCCACGGTAAAAAAAATTTTTGTGGTCCAAATATTATTTTTTTAAAACTATTTTTATAAAGTTTATTACAATTGTGTGTACTACAAAATTATTCTTTTTATTTGAGTATTATGAATGATAAAGAATAATTGACAATTGACGAAAAAATCTGTTTATTTTTCATTTTTTTAAACTAATGTTTTAAGCTCATCTAAAAATAAATCTACACTTTGCGATCACATGTTCAGATACTTTGAGAGAGCAAAATGTTAAAAATTTATAGGTTTATCTAAATTTTCGCTTACTAATAGTAAACATTTTACCGTTTTAATTTGTGTACACAAAAACTGAATGTGTAGAGAATCTCTACTAAAGATTGAAAGTGATTTTTGGTACTCATCGTATATTTGTAGATATTTTCTACGTTGACTAAGCGTAATAGATGTAAAATTTAATAGCAGCAAATAACTGATTAAAATGCCTAAAGTCATGAAACCGGTATAAATAAATTTTTATAAAATCGCTTTATGTATATAAGTCATCAGTATATATGTGTGAAAATGCAAGTGTGTGCACTATTAAATATTTTACAGTACTCCCAAAAATCTCTTTGCCAAGTTATAAGCAAATAATAGTTACTGGTGACACACTTATTGCGGCTTGAAGACAGACCATTCATAAATAAAAGCCTATTACTATAAATATTTTAAAATCAAAGAATAAATAATGATTCTGAATCAAGGGTACACTTAAGCTAAGACAAATTTGTAGATTCAATATTATTTGTCATCAAACTTTTGTGAAGTTCGTAAGTAGAAACGAACTTTAAGATAAATATAACTGTCGGTATGGTAACAAAATACAAGCTGACTTATAAGTACTTAACTACACAAGAAATATAGAATTTAAATATTCTGATAAATATTTGTAACTTAATACAATACTCAGAATACATCGTTATTACCATGTAAATTTAGTTACAGATGTAAATTTGAAAGAAAAATACGATCTTTCATTCTCATTAACATAAAATTATATGCTAGAGTGAAACACACCTTTACAATAAAAATTTCATAAATATTTTAAACATTACTAGTGTAATTTACTACTTAATAAAGGGTTTTAATAACTAAAATGCTTTTAAACCAGCTTTACATTTACAGTTAGCAAAGAGTAAAGTTCAAGTTGATTTTTTCTATCTGCAGTTACATACAATATTAATACAGATATTGTTCTTTGCATATCCTCAAAGTTCAAAGTGAACCTAAAAACTAATTGACTTCCATTGAACAATATATCACGACACTGGCCTCATGAAAGTTGCAAAATAAATTATAAAACGACTGGTGCTCGATAGTACTTAATACATTGACTTTTTTTTAACAGAAATAAATAAATTTTTTTTTATAATTGCTGATCAATACACTTACATTTCGATGTAGAAGACTGGCATGTAAAACTTGGGCCTGTGAACTGCATATTGAGTACTAGATGTATACAAAAATGGTTCGACCAAGAGCAATCTGTAGTGCTATCGTATGGGTGAAAAGGAGAGAACACAAGAAAAAAAGTAGTGTGTATTAGCATAGCAAGAACAATACTAATCTGTTCCATAGAAGCATTAGAAGAGCATAGTAGTACAAAAAGTAGCTCGAGTAACTACAATAAGGATTGGAGAATGGCTGCAGTCTCCAAAGAATTGCCTCTACGAGACACGATTTTGAGAACCAATTAGAAGTGATTTTGAGTACCAAAAATGAATAGAGCAATATTGATCGTGCATATTCTTTTAAAGAATCGATAATTAGAACTGAAGAAAGAAGGAATATTAGAACCAGAGGGAAAATATCATAGCATATTTCTATTACATATACATGCCTTAGGAAGATGTTTAATGCCTACAATGCTTATAAAAGGCGGGACATAACCATAATATTGCAGACTTAAGTTTGTATGAGGTTGACTTGAAGTTGGTAAGCGACTGTATTAAGAATCAACTAGACATGGATAACAAAGTCAGTCTTTACTGGGTTTCTGAACATACAGAGATATTGAGTAAGATGATAAATTTGCTAAAAGCTTTTTCAATGACAATGAAAAGGCCTAAACCTTAAGGCAGGAAGGGTAGAATAGTATAAGATATAAAGAAAAACAGAAGATAAAAAATATATGTATGTCAAATATATGTATGTAAATTAGTAAAAGTTTAATAAAAGAAATGTATAAAAGGCGAATTTTACACATTTCTTTTAAGCAACATTTAATTTTTATTCAAAACAATAATAAAGTATTTAAATATAGGGGGCGTCTATCCCCCTGCCCCTTCTGTTTTCGTTTTTCATTGTTTAGCTATTACAATAATATATCTAACAGAAAAACAACAAATAAATCTATTACACACGACTAAAGCCTTAAATTTCTGGTTTATTGAGTGCATTGATATTATAGTTTCAAAAACTATTTTACGTTTTGACAAAATGCTGCTCCCAACTCCCATTAAAGTTCCATTAATCGGAAAAAAGTCAAACTAAATAAGCTCACCTAAAAATGGAATTATCAGGATGAAGCACCAAATAAAAATATACCTTTTTCTTTGGATAACTGTTAAGTGAGGAGTATTCTGTACTCAGAACAAAATAAAGTACCTTTTACTATCAAACACACTATCTTAACATCTTGTACCCCACGTCATTGTTGATAACCATACTTTTAAAATGGTTCCCTCGAAGCAGTCTTTTAAACAATAATTACATGTTCTGTAAAATCGAAGATCGTACAACCACTGTTGTAGGGCTATATACATATAGATATATTGTATCTAGATATATAATAGATACATACTATAGATATATTAGTTATTCCTGAACAAACCAATAAAAAAACCATAGTGCATAAATTAGGTTTATTAATAAACATAATAACTTCTTAAAGTATTTAAAATTTAGTGCTCTTTGCATAATATATCACAATTGAGTCATGACGAACGAATATATAAAATATTTATATTAGAGACAAGAAAGTTTTTCTTGGCAACGTGCTTCATGCATCCACACCCATAAAATTGTAAAAACAACCCTTGTTGCCAGGCGCTGAATCACGCCACTCTTGCATGTTGGATGTGGGTGACATTATTCGTAAGCCAGAGTAACAAGTAGATAGCAAAATATATCAATTAGGATAGGGTATGGTTTGGGAACATGAATATTTTTTATTACAATATATTTCTTTTAGATTTTAAATAAACTTTATTTAGGGTTAAATTTTGTCTAATATATGAGAAAAGAGAAAAGAAACTAAAACTTAAGACTTTTTGCCATAATTACTTTAAATACACTACAAATACACTAAAAAAATGTTTAAGGCAAAAGTAGATAATAATAGTAATAGTTAATGATAGTTATCGTTTATAACTCTGTGAGGTCAGAGAAAGACTTTAAAGACGATTAAAAAAAGAAAAAATTCAAAGTATTCGAAAATTGTGTTTGGTGCCTTTTTTTGTCATTTTATAAAAAAAAACATAAACGAAAATATTTTTAATAAAAGTAACGATAAGTAAAACTAATAAAACTGGATTAAAAATATACATTGAAATTATTATTTTTAATTAAAATTTTTCTTAATTCGCAAAAGTAAAAGTTAAACGCAACAAAAACTAACTTGCTTCATGTGGACATCACATGTAGGCAAGCAGGTGTGCTGCCTTAAACCGGCAAGCAAGTGCAATGATAATTAGCGAAAAAGAGGACGTAAAAGGAAAAACAACACAAATATCCCCAGAGAGCACAACGACCTATGCTGACGAGAAAACTGGAAAATTTCACAACAAAAAATAGTTTCACAAAGAAGTTAATGCAGTCCCTATTAAAATATGATATTGATTTTTGATTTCGGTATGCTTAATATACCATACAATAATTGCTTTATATACAAACTGCACAATAAATTTATTTCCATATAAATGATTTGCATTATTTACAAAAGCTTGTGTTGGATAACAAATATTTTGTGCAATAATTTAATCAAATAGAGATGAGTGATTTAGTCATAATAAATATACAAATATATGAAAATTAACAAAAGACACCTTTCACCTTAGCTTTTAGAAGAATAGAAAATATGTATAATTTGTTTATTGAATTATATAAATGCTTACAGATAACAAATAAAATTGATACATAAAACTTACCAAAAGTTAATTTGTAATTCCTGAGAGAATAACTTCAATCAGTAGGGTGTGTAAAATCGATTAATTACACAGGTTTCCACTTTTTTGCGGTTCCTCCGCAGACAGGTTCCCAACACAAATAAGTTTTCCCTTATTTTTCTTTTGCACTTCAACTCAATATTTTATTAAAAATCACGTGTTATAGAACAATATTTTTCTATTATTATTTTATTAAACAAATTCACTAAGAAATATATATATATATATTCAATTTTTCCATTCATATGCGCCGATAATAAAAACACCAACTTTCCCCCATAAAAGTTGGATGAAACTGACATATGAAAATTTTCATCTGCTCTCTTCTCATTATTCGTTTTTGTTGTTTTTATTATCAGCTGACTAGATAATATGCTCGAGATAAAAGCAGAGTTGTACTTTGTGTGTTCATTAAGCTTTATTTCTTTGACAAGCAGTGTTAATATAATTTATTTGTTAAGTATCAATTTAAAATTTTTCTCATTATATACTATAATATGATATAGGTCGTGTGCGTGTTCGGGTAAATTGAGGTAAAGTAAATTTCCTATGGATTTTTTGCACTGAACTTATATGAATATATAAATAAATATTTATTTACTTATTACAGTTTTTTGTTAGTTTTGGTAAAAAGTTTTGAAATTTATTTATTTATTTAAACATCTTATAAATTTTTAACAAGGTAACACCTAATTTACCTATTTTTTATCTAATTTACCCTACTCGAAATTTTGGTAAATTTCAATACTCGCTGCCATAACGACATAATTTACTATTTCCCTCAATTTACTCAAACTCGCAAACGGCCATAATGATAAATCTGGCAAATCAACTAATTAACAAAAAAATTAAATGTGAGCAACAAATTTTTCCCAAAAAGAAATCGTGGAATTCGCTATGACTGGAGTTAATAATTAATTTTCCATAGAGACCGGTTGAAATTATATATGAACAGAAAGTAAATAACAAAGAGATTTGAAAATCGGTGTTATAATTTTATACGGGGGGACGTGGGGATCTATTGGCTTAATAAGTTATCTAAAAATTACCGAAATTCAGAAAGTCAGCCTGATTGGGCCTGAGAACACAATGGAATGCAGAACATATATATAGTTTATGTGATCAATCTATGATCCGTACAAATATTCGTGTAATATATATAGTTTAATTTATTCATATATGATCCGGGTAAATATTAGTGTAAAATATATATTGTTTAATGGCTCAATATATTTTAATATAATATAATATGTATTATATTTTCGTTGCTAATTTAAAAAAAATTGCATAAATATTAGAAAATGAATTTAGATTTTACTGAGACTTTAATATTTATTAGTTTTAGCTAACCGGACAGTTACAAGAATATCAAATCCATTGATTGAACTATGTTTAATTATTCTGTATTAAAAATTTCTTTTCTAATTCAATTGTGATTGTATATATACATATATCGTAACGTGTAAATGAAAAGTAATATCTGTAGATATAATTTTGAGTTCATGAATTTCTTTATATTAATGAATTCAAACACTCTTTAGTAAACAAAATATTTGAAATTAAAACTTAAAGTTACAATATTTAATATTTTTTATTGTCTCTTTTTTCCTTGGCGCGAATTAGTTTAATAACTATGACTCTAAACTACATAATGAACTTTATACATTGTGCAATTTCTACATACATATGCAATAAAAATAAATTGTAAACAATACATAATAGTAACATAGTAATGGTAAAAAATGAACAATTTCCAAACAAATCAAACCGCCAAAAAGAAGAAGTCAAAAAAACTTAGAAACGTCGGCGACACTAAATAAAAAATATTTAACATTCTAACTTTGTGTTCTAATATTAAATATTTTGTCCAACAAAGTCATTTTAAATTCATTAATAAAAACTAATATCATAGCCTATATATATGTAGAGTAAACATATTATTCGTGATAAGCATAAAATTTTAACTATTCTTAACTAGAATTAAAGATTATTATCATTAAAAAAATTTTTTTGTCTTTTATATTTTGCTGATAAGCATTATTTTATTGAATTCTGTATTTTGTTTTAATTTATATAATTTTAATAATAATCTAAAATAAAAAAATCGTGTCTCTGTTGTATTATATCTGCATGGTTTTGTACTTTAATTTAGTTTAGCATACTAAAGAACAATAAAAAGTATCTTTTAAAAAATAAAACATATTAATTTGACATAAATTGAGTAATCTTAAAGTATTTTTTTTATCATTTAACATTTTATTCAAAAATAAAGCTTTAAATTAGTACAATGAAAGGTTAAGAGAGTTTCAGTGATATTTTTCTTTTTGTAAATTATTATTAAATGTCATAGTTGAAAAAAAATTATAGAATCGGCTTTAATGCTTTATTTAAGCTTACAGAAGTAAAGGGAAAATTAAACAATTTAAAATTGTATTTCAATGGAATATATAATATGGCAAAATACATAAATTTGATTTAAATAAAACATTATAAAAACAATAACAGCAATAGCATGTAGAAAAATATAAAGAAGACATAATTACTATACTATTTTAGGAGTTATTGCTAGACAATTATCATCTATATCATCGTTTTCATCATCTTCTCTTTCAATTTGTTCATCTAATGTTTCAAGTTTTTGATTTCTCATACGTAATTCAAAAACCTCACTAATAGCTTCTCGAAAACATAAGAAATTATAATCGATAACACCCTGACGATTGAAGTTTTCTTCCCTTAGTATACAAACAAGTGCCAAAAATTTGTTTACTTCACGTAAATATAGAATGGTATTATTGTTCAGCTTAATAAGACTAGAACTTTCATGGTCAAATGCTGTCTCTTCTGAACTGTAAAATATTTTATGTTACAAATATTATTATAAGTATTTAGTATTTTACTAACCTATATATACTGGACAAGTCTATTACAACGTCAATCATGTCACAGCATAATTCATAACCTTGCATATCAACTGGTGAGCAATCTGTAGCAATATATATTTTCGACACAACATCAAAGAGAAATGCTTTCTCAATGCCTGAATTCTAAGAATAAAAATTAATTAATTACGGTCTATAAGTATGTATTAACATATAAATATATATATTACCGATATAAATATATTAAGTAAGTTTTCAAGTGTAGGCAACTGAGGAATTAATTTTTGCACAACTTTTGAAAACGCTTCAAATATAGAGTGATCATATATGGAAGTCAAATGGAAACTTAGATGTATTAAATTAAGCCCAGCATCAGCTAGATCGTCAGAAGCTCGTTGATGTATATCACGTTGTGATTCCATTTTTGAATCGTCACTAATGCCATCAACCTAAAAATTTTAATTAAGAGTGAATATTGAAATATACTTATAATTCCATGCCACCATTTTTTTTTAATATGTAGATTTTGAAATAAATTAACTTATTTCAAAATAAATTAACTTATTCATATTTATATTCATATTATTAAAAATCATTTATATTTAAGGGATATAACAATTTAATACAAGATAGGCACTTCCCGTTATCACATTTTTGCATTTTGTTTTGAGGCCTGTTATGTGACTTATCAGGAGTTGTGAAAAACAACATATGTTGTGTTCTCATAGCAATTAATATACACAATAAAATGACTAATAAATTCGTTAGCAGATATCGATATTGAATGTGACGTACCTTATGTATAAAAACTTCAAACTTGATTCGTGGGTTGACTTTATAGGCTTTGATTACAGTGTTCTTAAATTTAGTTAAAGCTTCATTATAATCATCTTTTGCATCAATTACAAACACTAAAGCTCCGCAACCACCAAATATCATATCAGAATCAAATGTCGGATCAATGAAGTCAATTTGGCCAGGAAAATCCCATATCTGAAACTGCACAAAACTGGAGTTGTTGATATCATCTTTTACGATTTTACTCGTCGATTCCAAGAATAATGTCTCATTTGGTGACATTTTATGAAAAACAACTTTTTGTATTGAACTTTTGCCAGACCGCCGTAGACCCATTAATAATATACGAGGCTTTGATTCACTGCTACCTGAATTTAAACCATCTTCATCAAATGCACCGTAACCGAAATCTTTTGGAAACGTATCCACGTGATAATCATCATCGTCTTCGTAGCTCTATAAAAAAAATGCGTATTACAATTAGGGCGGTTTCTGATTGTTTTGGACACAATGAATCTTTACTTACCATATTTCCTCAGTTATTATTTCTAAGTAAATTTGGCCTATACGTTTGCATTTGAAAGCTTTATTGCTTAAGCGATGATTACCCCTCACAAAACTATTGTTTTAAAAGAAATTAATCCCTTTCCAAGTTTACAATTTCTAAACAAAAGTCAACCACTATTCATTTTTATCTCATCATTTTTCAGCTGATCGTAAAGGCTTGCCATTACTTATTAAACACTCAATTATAAATTTTATTTTAAAATATCATACATTATTTGTGTAGATGTGCACTTTTTTAGTCCACATAAATTTAAATTTGTACGCTTTATAAAATAATATTATAATTTATACGCAATATATGTTACATATATCGACTAATGGATGATATATTTTGTAAGGTGTACATTATATTGACATTACGGCAACTCTAAGATGAGACAATTTGTGAATGCATTCCACAAAGTATCATCCACACATCAGCTGGAATTGAAGTAGCATGTAATGAACTAGTTTTCGTTGCACAATAGTAAATCAAGTGAGAGCTTTGTATCACGTTAATAGTGGTTATTTAAACAATTAAAACTAAGTTATGTCGGCGCGCAATTTAATATTAATGGGGCAATGTCTGCCATGCATAAAAAAGAATGCTGCCAAAATACGCATACGCCGTATGGAATTGGATACGAACTTAAACATGGTAAACATTTTATATACCATCGATATACATTTTCTAATATAAAAACATTTTTAGTACTTTAAAAAAGATGAATATATTTTTGCTCATGATCCGCAACAACTTTGCAAATCTGGTGATATAGTTTTAATAAGAGAATTAGCAGAACAATTGTCCCGGCTAATAACACATAAAGTCGAAAAAGTTGTATATCCACTTGGAAACATAACAGATCCTATCACTGGTAAAAAGGTTGTGGTTAGTAAATACCGCGAGGATATAGAAGCCGCAAATAGTTTATATGGCAAATCCGAAAAAGGTTTTGATTATGAGAAGGCGCCGCAACGTGGTCGTCTTGAAGGTACTAAAGACTTTACTCACGGCGAAACCTACATTAAATACCATGAAGATGGAAAAGATCAACCATTTGCAGTATAATATTTAATTTTTTTTATTATAATTTGTATGTTAAATTAATAATTATTTTATAATAAATTAATTTTATTATGTTATTTCAAACTGATGTGTAGCAAAATTTTTGCAGGATCTAACGTCATGTTATATAACCAAGATTGGCAAAATATAGCATGTAGTGTGAAGGTTTTTTAAGTGTTTAGTTTTATCGTTTCTTGTATAATATATGTGCAATAAGTAAATCTAATTTTACGAGCTAACTGAAGCTCCGAATATTCTGGTGTTAGTGTATGCTTATACTCGAAGATTTGACCAGAGGTCAGCCAGCCGCTCATACATATCAAGACGATAAGATGAGTTTCAGTTTTTATATGCCATGGTCATATGTATTTCAATAACCAAGAAAAGTAATATTAAACATTGAGAGGATGAGCTGTTATCTTCTACAAGCTAGAATATCTTTAAGGATCTAATATCTTCGAGTAGCTCGAACATCTTCGAGTAGCTCGAACATCTTCGAGTAGCTCGAACATCTTCGAGTAGCTCGAACATCTTCGAGTAGCTCGAACATCTTTGAGTAGCTCGAACATCTTCG
>NC_051847.1:24881015-24903607 GCF_002237135.1 Teleopsis dalmanni | reverse complement strand
TTTGTACTTGTGTGCGGCCAAGGTAAGCGTTCTAAAAATGGATGAATGCCCAAATGCTTCACCGAAATGCAAAAATCTTGAAAAAGTTTCGGAAAATTTTTAAGAATATTATTTTTTCCTTTTTTGACGGTGCGCAATATTGCTATATAAATATGTATTTGGATTATTTACACTAATAACTAGAGGTCGTTGAGATGAAAAAAAACTATTGTATATTTCAAATATAAATTAAAATAGCTTTTTCTTCACTTTTTTTTATTTACTTTAATATTTTCAAGAGGAAAAATACAGAAAATTTGGCAAAGTAACTGAATTAATCATGTGAGGAAATTTATTGCTATGTTTATGTTATTAAAATTGAATGAACAAAAAAATTACAAAATATATTTTTAAAAATATTTTTTTTGTAAGTTGTCAAAAATTAAAAAAAATATTCTACATCGGAAGTATATTTCATTCAAAATGTCGAAAAAAATGAAAATATGAGTCATTGAGTATTTTTTCAAACTATATGACAGATAAATTGGTTCAAGTAGATCCCAATTTTTTTGCTATCACCTTCCTAAACTTATCCATCTCTATAATGAATGTATTATTACAATAAAAGAACACTCGTGGTTTTTCTTATAAGATTTTTATAATATAATCATTTTTAGATTTTTTAAAATATACTATGTAGTCATATATAGACATACTTTATATGACTAGTACATAGTCATACTAATATGACTAATTAATATATTAAGTAGTATGCCTAATTTAGATTCCAATTTCTTGCGATTGGCATCTTACACTTTCTCGGATCTGTAACATATATACTATTATAACTAATCATTATCTTTAATCTTTCTAACATGTATTTAATATTTGATGTATATTTAAATCGCTTCAGATATACATTTGTATAAAAGATTAATATATAGGACAGTTTATCTAAATGATTTTCTAATTTTCTACGAACGCCAACCGAATTTTTCCACACCCATAGGGAATATTTTATCATAATTAAATATTATACTTAGTCTTTCTAACAACTTTTCGAACAGTAATAAAGAAACAACAACACAAATTTGATTACTTTATTGAAATTCGGCTGACCATATAACACTGTTTGAGTATTGTCAAGTATTTAGCATTAGTGATGTTAGGAAATATTTGACTTTGAAATCAATTAGTTTATAGTCTGTATATAATTTGTTGGACTGCAAATCAATTATTCAAATTTGAAAATTATTTTATTCCTTCCAAGTGTTTGAAACCAGAAATCGTTACAGTTGGAAAAAGTTCGTTATGTCTCAATGTTCTTTTAAGAACACAATGGAATGAAGAAAATGTATTTGATATTACGAGGTTTACAATATGGTAAAAGAATAATTCATATTATAACAATAATAACTCTAAATATAGATAACAACACTTTTGATTTGAAGATACAATTGAAAAAATCCCAAAAGGGAAGCCACTGCAGGTGTCATCCTTGACGTCAATACGAAAATAGGAAAACTCATGCAAGTACATGTGGCAACGACTAATGTTTTTAACAGTTGCTAGGAAATATTTATTTATACTTTTTTTAACTTTTGCCAATTTTGTATATATTGTATGCAATTGTATAAACGTAAACGAGCATGAATAGAAAATTTGAAGTGAAAAACTTTTGCTGCTGTTGCAGAAACCCTAAAAGTGCCATAGAAAAATAATTTACCAGAATGTACATGAGCTAAACATATTATACAATTACCGAATACACAGGAAATTTGTTCATTTTCAATTATTTTCTTAATTTGTATATAATGAATAAATAGCTGAAAGCTATTCAGTATGACCATAACAAATGATTATTTAAATCTATTAAATTTATTATAAAAAATCATTAGTAACGGTTAGGTTTTATTTTATATTTTTACAAATAATCGCTAATAGGAAGTTACTGTACTGTACAATGAAGATACAGATGTATATATGTTATTGTATTTTAACCCCTTTTATAAAAATATGTGTTTAAAAAGAAAAATTGCTCAATAACAAAATTTGACTTTTAAAAGTTTTTTATATGGAAATAAGATATGATTTTGTAGTTTAACTTGGGTTAAATCGACAATCCTAAGGATTCACGTAGGCCTACTGACCTATTAAAATAATAGGTATAAGAATTCAGATGTTTAAAAATAGTCTTTAGAAGAAGGTCCTGAAGGTGGCCAAGATCATCCAAGGTAGGCCCTTATTATTCAATCATCGCCACACAGAATAATAACAAAGCAGATATGAGAGAATTTTATTGTTGTCCCAAAAAACAGCAACAGGATTAATTAAACCGGGGATTTTATCTTCTAGGATAGTTTCCTAAACAACTGTGAACCATTAACAATCCTACGACAAGTCTGTTACGGGACATCTCAACGAGATCGATGTATTGTTTCTTAATTTATTTTATACATCAAAAAATAAATAAAGTACTTAATAAATATTAATTAATACTTTGATTTTTTACCTATTTGTTAGTAGTAATATTTTCACTTAAACTGCGACTATGGCTTTGTTACAATTGTTTTGCACATAACTGTAAGTTACTGCCTTTATTTAATTTATTAACAAACAATAGTACTCGTCTCCTAGCGATATCAATCAAACAATAAGAGTTGATAAATCATTTATAGCTTTTCCAACGGTGATCCTAAGGGTTCATTTAGACTTATTAGCTAATTGTCTTACAGTACAAAAATCTGAGGATTTAAAATCATCTAGATTCCTTAAAAAAGCTACTATACCTTTTGATCAAAAAAGAATGAGAGGCCTATTTTTGAATTCCCGCGGTTATCCAATCGGTAATTTTTTTTTATTTTCACGCTGGCAATACTATTATACACATTCTGTCAAAGTTTAACGCATATCGTACAATTAGTTTTTGTTGGGCGTCTATACAAAAAGTCGAAAAATTTTCGTGTGGCGACTTTTACCTTATGACTTCTATGGTCTCAAAACGCGTTCCTCGCAATGGCAATTTGAGTCGGTGGAAGAGGAAAAAGAAAGTAAACATGCAAGGTAAAGATTCTGCTTGCATTTAATATGGTCACTGTTCTCTCCAAGTTGACACACAGCCTTCACTTGGCCCCCTCTGGATAGTTCATTCATCCGTGCGTAGTGAACTAATGTGTGCACCGAAATCCTTTTCATAGATATATGAGGTTATGTGTCGGGCTTGGAACCCATCATTTAAAAACACCTTTCTACGAAAAGAAAGAGGTAGCCTCGCATCAGGAAACGATTTATTGATGAAGACAATCGCAAACGTTATAAGAAATACGATTTAAAAATATTGAACTTATATAGTCAATCAATATTTTTGTAGTAAAATTTATTTTATTGATAATAAGTTTTTAATGTTCATAAAATATTGTAGCAAATTGTTTGTTTTTCATTATTTTTGGGAAATTTATTTGGAAAATATCTTTAAAAATATTAAGTACTGTTATCAGTTGTTTTTCCAACTATAAACATTTCAAATATTTTAAGTTAAAACTATTTTATCAGTATATTACTATAATAAATAAGTACTACTGTATTGGTATTAAGTACGAAAATATTTTTTTTTTGTTTTTGTTTTTACTGTTATCTATAAGCTTTGAAACAAAAACCGCGGTTATAAATTTTTTGCTTAACAATAAAACCGTCGATCATGCCATATTATCGCGTGATAAAAACACGTCACTTTGGTATGCTCCAAAAAAAAAGTTCAATGTGAAATGATGGAATATAAGTTTATCTGCAAAAATTTTTTTTTGCTTAAAATCGATATTCAAAAGTAATTATTAATTGTTAATAAAATAGCAAAGCTACCACTTTTATATAAGTGACAAAGTACAATTTCTATAATTATTAGTTTAAAAAAAAATTAATAATTGACTAGAATGAATTATTAATTTATGTATATTAGAATGGAATAAAATCAAGAAAAATTAATTTTTTTATTATATTTTTTTTTGCAAATAAAGTATAGTTTTTAAAGAAGTGAATATCTTTTTTTTCTTAACATATTTTACTCTTTTATTAATACTTTTATTTGATTTTTGTTTATTTTTGTATTAAACAAATTCAGGTTTTGCTTAATTTTTATACTTCAGTCAGTTTTAATATTTCTGCTGCTGTGCGTAAAGAAATCACGCCACTTTGAGTTAAGCCCATATATGCTTTCACTTCTTTTAAGACTCAACTTAACTATTTTGAGTTATGATGCTGAATTTTTATAAAATTACTCTGAGCTTCAAACAAAAATAAATAAATAGTATATCTAATACACTTTTTTTTTATTTTGTTTTTATTAAACTGGTTTTAAAATTAATATTAAACTAACAGTTCTAAAGGTTAAACTTTTTGCAAAAACAAAAAAAAATGTATATTTAACAGTAATAATTTCTGATAATATAGGCATTTCGTTATTTAAAAACCGGATATATTGAAATGGTACCAATAGATGAAACTGTTTTTTTTTATTAAAGAAATATAAATGAATTTCATTTATTATCGCAATTAACAATTCTAGACACATAAACACAATCTGCAATGCACATGTGACGCTGCATTATTTTTAAATATTTCAGCTGTTGTTGACAACAACAAACCTTGTCGGTCGTACAACTTAAGTGAAGGCTATTTTTCAAAAAATTTTAAATCACAAATAAACAATACATAATTATAGAGTATATTTTTTAAGTATTGTATATTTATATTAAATAAAACAAACGACTAACATTAGTCGTTAGACACTACTACTGTACTTGTCTCGAAAATCGATAAAGGGATTTAATCATATACATATATTGTGTATATAGTTTTAGTTCTAATATTAATGTCTTCCTATATATAAGTGTTTATATTAAGCTAAACAACAATTGTTTATATTTTTATTTCAGTTCTTTCACTTTTCATGAAGCTCTAACTTTAACAGAGTTGCTAAGTTGCAATTGCAGTTTTCCGGTTTTTATTTCATTGCCTTTGCGGTTTAGTCACTCGCTGGCTATAAACGAATCACTCGATTCTTGTATAAACATACGAAGATTCAACAAATTTCTAGCTAAAAGCAAAGTGTTTGGTATCAAAGTCCAATGCGGAGTGTTGGTAACGTTTTCAAAATAACGAAAAATAAAAGCACAAGCAAATGTAAAACAAAAAAAAATAAATTCACAAACAATAAAAATATAAAGAAAAAGGGTTTTCAAAATACCTTCTTATAATTGTTTAAAATTTCAGAAAAATTATACAAATTTTTAAAATAATATGTCAACGTACTGTTAATTTACAATACAATATTTTTTTTAAACTATTGAAAAACTAGTGAGTTTCACATATTTATTTGTTTTTTTACAGCACATGTAATTATTAACACTCTACTTCTTTAGTTTATTTATTTTTTGTTCTTATAATAAATTCAATTTATTTGATTATGTTTTATTTACTATATTAATATGAATAAACTTAATTATATATTTCAGTCTTAAAAGTTCTTAAATTATTTAAATTTAAATTTTAAACTCTTTTTATTTCCGACTTCTACTGTTATTCCGTCAAGTGCGATTTTAACACTGAAACTTGCACAGCAAAGCACAGCGATTCATATAAACTGGCTGCTTTATTGTATTAATCAAATTAACTAAACAACTACATATGTGTGTGTGAGCGTAAGAAATAAAATTTGTATCGTTTATGGGGGGTAATCGTTGAAGCAACAATTCTGTACAGAAGTCATAAGTCTGTAGACATATAAAGAAGCTTTTAGTTTTATGATGAATAGCGGAAATACAAATGACTTAAAGAGAAAATGTATTTGTTATATTATTTTTCTCTCAAGATCATTTGTTTCTTCCTTATACAATTTCTCAACATTGCTAACAACATGTTTTTTTTTATAAACAACTTAACTCTTTGAAAACTTTTTTATTTACTCTATTTCTCTCTTAGCGATATACGTCATAACGCTAAGCTTTTAAGCATATGATAATTGTTTACGTTTATTTTGTAATGTTTATACTATATCACCCCACTTCATTAAAAATACACACACATATATATTTGTCTATAGTTTACATTTAGTTATATGCACAATATTGTTATATACATACATATATCTCAATATATTTTTACAGACAAATATTTTGCATGCATATATGAATTAAGTTCAATATTATGTGCGTAAATAATTAAAACAAAAAGTCAGTGGTTCTTATCAAGTGCTTTGTTTAATTTGTCGTTGTTGCCTTTACTTTTACCACTGCTTTATTGTTTGTTTGTTTGTAGTGTATATAAAATATTTCTGCCTTAGAGTATTTTGTGTTAATTGCGTACATAAAAAAGTAAAACTGCTTAAAGTGTAATTATAAATTTAATTAGCTGGTTTAACACTTTATAGTTATTGTGTAAGTTTGAGTACACGTACAACATACGATATATTCATTTTATGTGATGACTCATAAAAGTATCGCCCCATTATTTTCTTTTGATACATTCACAAACCCTTATCTTTTTAATTTGTTGTGCCCTGACATAAATCGGTTCACAGATGTTTTATAAAAAATATTTCATACACAATATTAATATTAATATACTATATGAAAATGAATATGTGTTAATATTTCAGTTTTATAAACTATATCGGTATGAAATTATTTTGAGTTATCACTCTGATTGGCACTGACTATATGTTAGAAGCTTATTTATCAAGGTTGCTCTAAGGTTAAGGTTTCGTTCATGGGCTGGAATGTTATTATGTGTTGAGACTAGTCAGTTGAGTCAGTGGACTTGAGCACTTTTACTCTCTATTAACGCTGAGGTTTCTTCATAACCCATCTTTACGCCTTGGCTGGATTATTGTTTATCATTTCTTCAGACTAAGCAATAACTGACCTCAGATCTGCAATACTTCCCGAAGAACCTGTAACCGTTTGGAGATTCGATATCGCGATGTTGGAAAGCCTGTGAGTTTTCGTAAATAGTTTCAGGGCTGTATCCTTTATGTATTTTTTGATCGGATCAATCTTGAAGTCGTCCTAATGTACCGCCTTAAAAAGTCTTCTCAGAGCCTGGTTATGCAGTTGAGTCTAAAAGGTTTTCTGCAACATTGTTGGAAACAGTTTTCTATACTACATAATGCAATTCCTGAGGATATATTCCTTTTAGGACGAATATCGCATTTTGTTTTGTTTAGAATATTATTCTTACCAATTCAATAATATCATCATCCAAAGAACGATAAAAAACTTTTATTGTTCTCTAAGTATAAATATTATTGAATAGAAATAAAAAGTTAAAATATATATTTGAAATATGTATGCGCAAATTTAGTTACAGATGAAGAGAGCAAAGTTAGAGTTTCGAAAAACGTTAGGTTAGATTATGTCATACCGGCGATCCTAAGAATCCAATTAGATCCATTGGTCGATTGTGTTATCGTATAATAACTCAAAAATTAAAAACTACCTTGAAACTCTGGTAAAGCGTGAAATGGAGGAGGTCCTACAGCTAGCCAAGATCCTTAAAAAAAGTACGCGCCTAGTATAGTTAATCACCGCCATGCATGTTCTGCACAATTACCAAACATATATAAGCCAGTTTCATCATTCTCCCTACAACTACAGAATTATTAAACAGAAGATTTAAACTTCTAGCTGTAATCTTCAACGGCTGTGAATAATAAATTTACTGACAATCTCAATTAGAATGCTAGATTTTTTTTTTTAATATAACGTGGCCAAATTGCTTGCAGATTACTGCATATCCTTGAATCCTTCCACCTTTAATTAAATTGCTTAATACAAAAAGAATTCAATAAATGTTTCCAAGATGCAGCTGTATGCCGAGATCTTTCATATGTTCCACAACAATTTATAAAGCACCCCGTCTGACAAGCTCTCATTTCGAGACGTGTAGCAAAAAACCGTCCAAGATGTAAATTGTACTGAACTCAGGGATTTTAAAGCAGCTGAATTCTTTTCAATTAAAACAGATCTGTTGTCATCAAATTATTACATTGTTTTAAATTCATCATTTTAAAAAGACACTTTAAAATATTTTCCAGTAAGTAGTAAGTTAATAAAACTTTACGACTACAATTAACGTAATAAGAACTATTGTGATACATTTTTTTAGGATGAGAGATAAATTTTTATTGAAATCGTTAACACAGTGCAGATGAAAGTATTCTTGGAGCAAAGAACTAACATTGAGTTTTATTTTAAACTTAGTATTTATACTCAAGTTAAAAAAATATAATATATTATTGTATAATGCAAAATTAAATTAATATTTTAGTAACCTCCTTTCACATTTCCTATCTTATCTAATTAGTCTATTTAAAAAAATTTCATAAAATGTATTACTCACAGAAAGAGTGCATTGCTCGACTAATCATAATTAAGAAACTGTAAAATATATATAATAGAACAAAATTTTGAAATACAATGGGGTACAAGGTCATTGTGGATGATTTTAAAAAGATTAATAAGCATTGAAGTGAAATAATGAAGAAAAGTTACGAAATGGACGGAATATTCAATTACAAAATGAAATATTGGATAATAAGAACATTTTCATAGGATTTTAAAATTGATTAGCTTTTAACGAATAAAATCAAATTAATTATTTATTATCATTTAATTCAATATGGATGTGGTATTTTAATCACTGTCTGGCCAAAAAAAAATTTTAAGGATTGTTTTACAAGGTAGGTTTCCATTTGATATCTGAAGGGGAAAATATTTTATACTGGTCTGTGGGCAAGTATTATATTATCATTGGAAATTGGTGTCTATAAGCTTAGTCCTTGTTGATCATTGGTCATATTACTTTTAATTTATAATTCTTCTAATGTTGACTTGCAAATAAGATAAACCTTAAACAATGAAAATTATAATATCGAGGACTTTTATTTAAATTTAAATTACTAAATTAATATTTTAACACTACCGTACTGAACTTGATTCTTACACATACTCAATATTTGGACACCTTGATATTAGCGACATTAAAAATTTTTTATTGCGTACTCGGTACTTGCAACATTTTTAGGTTCTTCGCTTGAATAAAATAAAGTAGCAGTAAAATAATCGATACACAAAGCTGTTAGATCTAGCTTTTTTCCAAAGTAAAAAATAAGGAAATAATTATTTGTTTTATATGTACTAATGCTACTGCAATACTTCTGAAGATAACATTTCTGTAATAGAACGTTTAAGTTAATATAAAAACATTAGTTCTGGGGCATTAAATAAGTAAGGGAATAATTATTTATATGTACTAATGCTACTGCAATATTTCTGGAGACAACCATTTTCTTTATTGATATCTCTTCAAGCCTTTCAAACTGTGAATGCTTAATACAGTCCATGTATGAGAATATTATAATACATAACAGACTGAACTACAAGAAAATCAAAGTCTCATATATTATATATCAACCTGAAAAGGCAATGCGTGGGATGTGGAATGTCTTTAACCCATCAAGTACCAGGCAATTTCAGACTTGAAATTTTATGAAATTTTAAATTTAAATAATAAAATAAAATAATTTTAAGTAAATGAGAAATGTTTAATATTTACTTAAAAGATTACTCTCACTTTCTTTTTGCCTAAAATATATAAAATATTCCTTGTATATTAAAAAATATTCAAAACTAGCCGTGTGGTGCAACACACGGTGGTCCGAAATGGGTTAATGTAATTTAACTTGATTCATTATCTTTTTAAAAACTGTTTAAAAAATTTTCTGGATGGAATAGTAAAGATATAATTCTTTTTGAGTTATACTTATAATTGACTGGTGAAGTGTCCTATTAATCCATTGCAAATTCTCTTCGGAAAGAAGCAAATATCCGATTCCGAAATTGAGCAATATATTGCTGATATTTGAGAAAATTATTCTCGTCAAAAATTTCAATAATTAAAGAAAACAAGTTTCATTTTTCTTAAAAAAAATGTTCTCAACCAAAATTTATTATCATGATTAGTAATATTAGAATTAAAACGTTATTAACAATTTTCTTTTAAGTAACAATGAAAACTGCACTGACGTCATAACCTGACTAATAGTGCAAAAAGTGAAAGTAATTTACAAACCGATCCCGGTTTTTAATACGAGCAATAATCGAGTTACTACTATAATCATATTCTAGAATATCAATACTTGATCAATACATGATTTTACTGCTATATTTGCATAGGATCCATTAAATTTCCTATATGGTTTATAGTTTATAACAATAAACAAAAATATATATCAATCATTAGTCATCATCTAATGAAAATTCATATTTTTTTTTCGTGAATTATAATAAATAATTTATTTATACATATTATAGTTTTGTTTTTATAGGGCACTTTAAAAATTATTTTATAAAATCTATATTAGTCAGCTGATAAAATTGTATTCATGAATGGACTAGGAAACATTGCCAGACAAATTATATTTACCGCCCACACAAAATTTTTTTGAAAAATTTTTTACTGCTGCCAAAAATATATTAATAAAAAAAATATAAAACAGAAGAAAGGTAAATAAAATATTTAAATAAAATTTGAAAATACTAAGCACGTGGGTAATAATATTTAATATAAATAATGGAAAAATACTAAATAAATATGACAAATGAATAAAAAAATCATGTTTTTGTATTTTAAAATAATAAATATTTTGTTTTTATTTAACTATTTAATAAATATACAATTTATAGAAAAATAAATTAAAATGAGCAGAACAATTCATTTAACATTTTATTTAATTAATTTCATAAAAATAAATATTTATAATATTTAAATGCGATTTTTTCTACTTCAAAGTAATTTTTTACAACATAGCTTTATATATAAAATAGATTTTAATGTCAAACACATAATTTTTTTTTGTAAAATTTAATTGATATTTTATTGTCTGGCAAAATAGTGTTTGTCTATAAATCGGTAATACCTATTATAACATAGCTCAATAAAACTATGAGTTTTTTTTAAACTAAATATAAAATGATTTAGGAATGACACATTTCAAGTTCAATTCTTTTCAGTTTTGAGACGCCTTGCATCGGTTATAGCACCCCAAAGTTCAATAATAAAATCATCAGTAAATCCGAAAGACTCCAAATCTGAATTATCGATTGCTTCTGCAAAGTCCATAGAATTTGTTTGATTAACACCTAAGTCCCAAATTTGTGAGGCTAGTTCATTGTCATTTATGCCCATAAATGATTCTAGTAAATTATTAATGGCTTCGATACCAGATTGTGCTGAATCATCGGGTTTGTCTTCAATTTCTGCATTACCATTCGCTTTAAACCGTAGAGTTTCTTTACCGCTACCATAACCACGATTTGAGGGTCCTTTTGCTTGACTACGTGGACCGATACCTTGAAATCCGCTTGTCATGGGTTCAACTAAGCGCAATGTAAAAGTATCTCCTGTTGGTATTTCTTTCAACAAACGTGCCACCTCATAATGTCGTTTACCCACCATACTAATATCATTAAGTTTTTCTATGTGATCGCCAACACATATATGTCCTACTTTGTCAATAACTGAACCTTCTCTAATGCGTTTAATAAAAGAAAAGCCAGCACCATTATCGGTAATTGTTAGACCCAATGCATTTTCTGTTTTTACAATTTCCACTTCTTTGGGACGTCCTTTTCGATGCGCAAAAATGAAATCGTCTAAGCCTATTTGACCACCGAGTAATTTGTTCATATCGACCTTGTGCGAATTGAGAGTACAGAAAAGTATATCTTCAACTGGCATATCATAACATTCGGCAATTTTGATGTAAAGTTCTCGCACACTAGAGAAACCTGTTATTAGACCCGTGGGACTGCCATGCGCTAATTGGCAATGAAAAATTAACTGTGGCTTTGTGATGTTTGGGTCACTGACTCGAGCAACTGCAGCAGTTCCATTTGTGGTTGGTTTACCATTCGCTGTGTTGTTGTTGTCATTTTGAAGGTTCGATTCAGTTTTTGGAGTTTTCTTGGAAAAAAGAGGCATATTTTTCTGTGTTTACTTATTGTAAATAGCGTGTCCCAAACTCTCTTCTTTTGTATCTACGATGAATAAAGTTGATGTTGAATAAATTTATCTGGCAGATTTGTAAAAAAATTCTTAAAATAAGTAAGACTTTTACAGATTATATTTTTAATTCTATGTTAGTTTGTTAGACTTTATTTGCGAAATGTTTTAATTATTATGTGTTTATTAATAATATAATAATGATCATTATTATGTGTATAAAGTGTTGCCTATATAAGAACCCAAGAACCCAATAATTAAATCTAATTAATAACGAAACTTGTGCTAGTTATTAGAGTTTATAATAGTTGCAACAGAAACATTTCTGTAAGGCGAAGCAAGGGCATTAGTTAAAGTAGAAAATCGCTTTTCTTATATATATACAAAAGAATGTAATTAATAAACAATAGATTAAACCAAGTGAACCTGCCTTCTTATAATATTAATACCGATATTTATATGCATTATTGGGAGTGTGTAAATAATAATGTATTAATTAAACTTTAAATTTTACGATATGAGCGCGTTTTTCTGTAAGATGGCTGCGATTTCAGATTTGTATAAATTTACCTTGTTTTCCTGTAAAATTTGCTACCACAGGTATTTATGATCGCCTTTATCCTTACATGACAGTAATTTCGAAATTTTAACTCATCGTTAAATTATTGGTTGTGACGTTTAGTGTCAGTTACTGTTAAATTTTGCAAATCTATTTGTAAATTAACTGACGGAAGACATAAACGCATTATAAACCACTAGAGAAAAAAAAAATTGGTTCCAATATTCTAAAATTTTTCATTTAAATGGTGCCAAGACATAACTGATTTATATTCATGGTATATGGTATATGCCATCTGGCAATTGATAAACTGCATTAAGCCGAATAGATTTAGAGACATATGTAATAATTAGACAGTGTTATGTGGGAGAAATGGATTTGCAGCATGACTAAACTCTGACTTCAGTACAGTGTTTGCTGCAGGAGAATATCATCTTTTTTTTGAAAGTTCACTAAAAAGCTGGTTAAGAACGTAAGTACAATGTATGTATATGAGTTCTCAAGGAGGATACTGAGTCTACATGAATGATTAACTGTCTTCATTGGTACTTGACGTTATTAAACATAAATCGTTCTAAAGCCAACTGCCACTTATTATTTCCGTTAAAGATCTAAGAAGCTTGCTTAGTATGTAATATGGTTACAAATGAATACAATAAAATCATTTAAGTAACTTATAAAGTAACTTATTTACTTATAAACTCATTTAAGTAAAAAATGTTTTAAAAAACTGTGAATGTGTACTTTGGACATATTTGCATAGGCAGATATTACTAGATATATCTGTTTTTTCCAATTGAAATAATAAAATATAGTTTTGACAGAGTCTTTGGCGCATATGATTCACTGGGTTATTAATATTTTTTAAAGTTAATTTTCAATAAATATTTATATATCCTATCGTTTCAGATAAAATTCTTTTCCTTTTTTCAGTCCCATTAAATAATAGATTGCTATTAATTATGTACTAAAATTAATAACAAACATTAACGTTAATTATCTATTATTAAGTTATCACTTCATAAATTATATTGAAGATTTGTTATAAAAAAAATACAAATTAATTAAAATATTTTGCAAATATTTGTCTATATTTAATATGAGTGAACTGCATTGATTGATCGTTATTTTTAATGTATATGTACATATTAATTATTTTATTGAGGTTATGTGTAATTAATACATAGCACCTTACATTTATATTGTATTCACAAATTATTTCTTTATCACCACCAGCACCACAAAATTTGGCAATTAATAAAATTGTTTTAAATATTTTACTTTAACAATAGAACATATAATTAACTTACTTCTATTAAATTTGCTTTATTTTATTTTAATGTGCGAACTAATTTACCGATGATTTTTTTTAGTTTTTCAGCCTTTCCAAACTGTAATACATAGTTTAAAGTAATGTCATATACTGGAATTCTTATCGATGAACATTTTCATATAAAAAAGATAAGATTTCACATTTAACAAATGAGATAAGCGAACATTTAGACATAGGCGTGCGAAGTAAATTCTAAACTGTGAAAAACTTTTTTTTTATAAATGTATATTGACAAGTATTTTTAAATATTTAAATATTAAATTGATTAATCACTCTTATTAACATATGGTCATGCACCAAACTAATAAAATACGTCTACTTATGAAATAAAAAGAATACTAAATTGAGGAAATATGCAGACTAAATGAACCTCAGAATGGGAAAGAAAGAATTACGTACGCGAGTATGTTAATGTATTTCATTTGATTGCATTATTTTTTTTTGGAAAATATACTCTGTAATCTCTTCGTTGTGTATTTAAAACGAGCAACACATAGAGTATACTTCAATTGAAGTACTGATAAAAGTAACAATAATAATAGGGGTATTCAAGAAGTTGGTGATATGTGTGCTAGGGTAATGTAGTGACACTACATTCGTCAAAAAAAAAATTATGATAAATATATACCCACAATGTTATATAGGTTCTAACTTTACATATATAAAATCTTGAATACCTATTGTTTAAGACTAATGTTATGCAGACAGTTATGGTTGCATCAAAAGTGAAATTATTGTTATTTTCAATGTAAATTAACAATTTGAGAATAGGAGCAAGAAATCAAGGTAACACCTTGGTCACTATAGTGACTTAAAGGTGCATATTATGATTGCAATCACGTCACGGTAATTGTTATTGCTTTTAATGGAAAATAAAAATTTGACACTGACATCTAACTTCATTTTGCATTAAAAGCAACAACGTCAATTGCCGTGACGTGACTGCTTTTTACTATACCTCGTCAACTGTTCCAAACACTGTTGCTTAGTAATAAATGTCAAATTTTGCACATTTTAGGAGTAAATATACATATTATTATTAAATTTAGTTTATAAATAGTCTAAAATTGTCCTAGTTGGGCCTTTAGGCACACAATAGATCTTTTAGGTCGGGGTGCTTTAATAGCCTTTTACTTAAATAAATAATTAAATTTAGTTACAACCAAAAAGTACCAAGTTGGTATAAAATTGATAATTGGGATTTGACTCACTGCATAACATGGCTTTATGGTTATGACTAGAAATAGCATAAAACTGTCGTGACTATTCGTCATATGTTTTTTACCTAACATGCTACTTTAAATCTAATGTTAGTTTATATTATCATATTAAAATTAAAAATCGTTAAAAATTAAAGTATAATAAAAAATTAAAAATGACTGCTTTTAAAAAATCAACAGCAACTGAAAGTAAGATACATAGCAATCTACTAATCATGCGGAGTCACAATCTATAGGTGAATATTTAAGGGATCGAAAAATGCATTCAAAATCGTGAGTATTCCGAGCCTATAGGATTGGTTAAGTATGATTACAATTTTTAGGTAAGTGTCACCTAAGAGTTTACTCAGTCACCTAAGTGTTTATTCAATATCGGGAATACACTGAATATAAAGTACACTATTAAAACCAAAGAATGAAAAATCTAGCGTTATTAGTTCAAACAAAACACTAAATTAAAACCTTTTGATAAACTATTGTAGATACAATCATAATAAAACATTAAATAGTTATGATAAATGTATCAGTATGTGGGAACATAGAATATTAATAAATTTCTGTTAACTATGTAGCGTTTAATTGAAGTCGTATAAACCATCGCACAATTAGTTTTTTTATTCGAGAATATAAAATAGAGGAAAAGAAAAAATATATTGCAGTCAGAATACAGGAAATGTATATTTAAGTAATTAATAACAGTTGGTCTCAGAGAAAATGTGCAAAAATGTAAGCAACTAGTTTTATTTCAGATACAATTCTTATCATTCTTGTAAATGTGACTGATAAAAATTATTGAAATGAAAGCAGTAGGTTCTATTCTGCTATTCTTACTAATTCCAAGAAAATCCAAGCCCAATAAAAAAATATGAATATAAATATAATAATTATTGTAATGACTTAGACATAACTATTAGTGAAGTGATAAAATTACTTCATGAATGACTCAATTTTATTTTAATAAATATGAATTTTCCCAAAAATTTTCTAAAATTTATAATTCTAATAGAACTATATTGATTAGAATTTTAATTACATTCAATGATCTGATAAATTTTATTATTCTTTATTATTATTATTATTCTATTATTCTTAGTGTTTAAAATGGTTTTTGGGTATAAACCTTACAAATCAATTTAACATATAAACTTATTTTTCTTGATTTCATATTATTAAATTTTAATATTTTACAATAATAGAACCAAAAAGTTATAGAAAAGTACTTACATTTACATTAGATTTCCCTATTGCGAATTTACTTTTTATTTTGTATTTTAGACATTTGTTAAAATTTTGAAGGAGAAAATATATCGAATACAAATTATTAAATTAACATTTTAAGCAAAAAAAAAACAACATATTAATTTTTTTAAAATGACATTTCTGTATAACAAATTGGATCACTTTTTTAAAATAACATTGGTAATATTTAAATAACATTTACAATATATAGAAGTGGTTCAACTATAGTATTAAGGCTATGTATATTCAAAATTATAAGAGATTTACGGTCTCTTATGATAAATGTGTCTAGTAAACAGATTTATATAGTTTAGCAATTAAGCCCTTTTACATTATTTAATACAATTTATCTTGATATTAAATACTTAGATTTCTTAAATTATAATAAACAACAGTTGAGTTCAAACTTGATCATGATATATTATTATAACTTGAGGGTAAATATTGGTGTTATTCATCAATGTGTTCTCCATCAACTTTAAAATAATTATTCTAACAAATTTTTAATATTTTTATATCTTTCATATTAAAGGATTTGAAATAAGTAAGTGTTCATCTAGGTCTGTATTTGTGCTATTACTTCATCAGAGTCAAGTCATTTATTTTTGCAGTTCATTTGATCATTTGAGTTAAATCGTTTGATACACCTTTGATACCAAACGATTTCCCGAGACCTTTAAAATAGGTCTTCATCGGTGTTATAATTTGATCAGAGTCCAATTACTTGCTTTTTGCGTTTTTGTTTGAACTTAACTTCTAGGTAGCAATCACAAAGTGGAAAATAAATCCCAAGTGGATGTAATTCATATGATTTGGTGGATGTTTACATCTGTTTTCTTGCGTACTTTTTAGATTTGAAGAATATATCATGTAGGGCACGATTCTTCCTCTTCTGCAATCTTTATTATTAATTTTCTTAATCTGAAATCGTTTTGTTTTTTGCAATTGCAGTTTTTTAACGTAGGAAAAGTACTTCATACTGTCTGGTTTTGTTCTTTTCTATTGTCTATGAATATTTATACTGTGTCCATTGAAATAACATTCTGGAACCTTTCCGGCTGACTATTATGTTTTTTATAGCTTTGATTGATTTCTTCTGGTTTCTTGACTGAATGATAGTTTGTATCCAGAGTGTAGTGATGGAAATAATGTAAAGTAAAGTTACATGAACTTAATGTATTATTGCTTTTGGTAAATTTTTCGCAAATGAGATGAACTTTCGCTAAAACCGTTCTAATGATCACTCTGAATGCACTAACATACCAACAATCAACGATAATGTGCAATAAATGAAGGAAATAGTCTGGAAATTGCCAAATCGCTATAAGTGAGGTTACAGATGATATCGGAAGTTCATTTAGCTCAGGCTTACCATTTTTTTAGGATGTTTTAGGCACTAAGCGACGTCGTGTAAACATTGATTAGGAATAAAGGAATATAGTCAGCACAATTCAGAAATTTTTATAACGAATATAACAGATGATAAAACATGGATATATATTATAGATAAATATGTCGTTAAAATTAAAGCCTAATTGTATTAATGGAAGTTGCCTGAGAAAGCCAACTCACTTAGTACTTAATGGGAATTACTTTATAGAGAACAAAGTTTATGTTGATAATAAATAAATAGTTTATAAAATAAAATTAAATTTTCATTATTTTGAGATCACAGCTCGTACTAACCACAGAACAAATTTATGATCAGTTTAAGTAGAATTTATATAGTAATATCCGTGTGTTTGGTAATACTTGTATCAATGCATCATTGTAAACTAACGATGAACTGAGTACGTACACAACATTATAAATTTAACATAAATATTTAGTATTTTCTAATAATATAAAAAACAAATACATATACATATTCCTATCTTTTTGATATTGTACCACATATATTTTTTTTAGAAATATACCAGAAAATGTCGTACGATCTTAGAAGCGAATGGAACGAGCCCCTTTTTTTGCTTGGATCTTTTTTAATTAATATGCCAATCTATTCGTGAATAAATTATTTTATGTATATGTTTCTTGTGATACGCATACGCAAGATTTCTATCTCATATTTATTATGAAAACCGGCAAAAATTCAAGGTTACTGTTACTATAATATTTCTATAAAAATAAATAGTGAAGACTAAAGACTGAAGACTGAAGACTGACAACTATGTATTGTATATTATCTATGTAGGTGCAAAAGCACTAATAAAATATTTCATTTATAAATAAATAAACTGAATCGCAATTTATTTTTGCATAATTGAGAAATAGTAGCGTTAAGATAGATATACGGAAGAATTATCAACAAGAACTAGTTTACTAGCACACAGAAGAATCCAAATGTTAGCATATACGGGTACATAAAAATTTGTGAAGAGAGATAGATTTTGAAATGGTATCTGAAAGCTTTTGCATTTCTTTGCAAAAACGAGTGTTGAACTCAAAACACTATCGCATAATTTGAGAAAAAAGTACGTTAGAGCTCATTAGATACTTTAAAACCTTAGATATATTTGTGACTATATTTGAAGAGCGCACACAGTCGTTGTGTTGTATTCTATGTAAGCAAATGATAAACTTTGCGAATGTATAATGAAGGACGCACTTTACCCCATCGGCGCGTGTAGAATTTTTTATTATCAGTATTGTTTTTTTTTTTTTTGAAATATGTTTTGATTAAATAATTCGCATAAATTTATATGCAAAAGAAAATATTGCGCATTAATAGTTTTTATTTTTTATTTAAATGTACTTTTACCTTTAAACAGTTTAACTAGTTAAATCAACGAATTGCTTTCTTTAAGTGAATCTATTAAGTAAATATTGTATGAATGTTGAACTTTTCAAGTGATTCATTTAATGCGTTAAGAAAATTAAAGACGAATTTAGATTCAATTAAGATACACTTCATCTCGTTTAATATTAGTAATATTGAAGTAACGAATCAGTGCGTACATAGTTACAGACTTATAATATTTTCATATACATATACCCGTAGTGTTATAGTTCAAAAAAATAAAATATTACTAACATATCTTTTATTAATTCGTTATTGATTTATTCCAAGATATGTGAAAGTGAATAGGAAAATGAGCCTATCTGTCACATAGTATATTAGTATTTTACGCCCGGGTTTTGCGGTTGACACAATAAGAATGAACTACCGAAAAAATTATTCAAGAAGTGTATATGAATAAATGTCATTGCCATAGAACTTGATATTGTAGATCTAAACCAATTCCACCCCAATGAAATCACAAATTTTCATTAGTATTTCTTATATAGTCAAGAGCTGTTCTTAAAGCTACTAAATCTTAATTCTAATACCCCACAATACCCTGAAAATGACCCACTATCACGAAATCACTATTAACCGAAATCTGTTCTTGAAGTTTTGACTTAAAAATTGTATTGGCAAAGAAGTATAAAATAGTTCAGCACATATAAGTTAATAATTCTGATATTTTTGATATTTTATTTCAAAACAATATAGATTTCTGGACCAATATCCAAGTAATTATCTATCAATTTGTAAAACCATTCTTATTAGACACTTGTAAAAGTATACATAAATTCATGAATATCTGAACAACTTTTAAAAGACAACCTATAAAGGCGTATAAGTTAGATTAAGCTCCATTAAGGTATAATCTATTTTAGTTAATAATCGTGTTATGTTCTATCCGGTTAAAGCGTAATAAAATATCGAAAAACTGCACTATAATAAACATAGTGAATATCGCAAAAATGATCATGGTGAAGCAAAGACGAATATAAAACTAAAGATAACTAAGATGTTTTGCAAGCGTTCAGTTGGTGTGTGGGATATAGATTTTAAAGTTGAAGTTGTTATATAGATTTTTACTTTGTTGTTGTTGTTGCTTTGTTCATAAATCATGAATAATTTTATGAGACAATATCTCACAATTTCGGGAGTTTAAATTTTAAACAGAATGAAGACAGTATATTTCTTCTGTAAAATTGAAATTATTCATAAATTTTATCATATAATCTTTCATTTAAAAAAAAAATTACAATAATAATACATTATATAGTTTTTAATAATTAAATTTTATTATTCATTAATTAAAACAGTATCAGATCATTTTATGAGTATTATAACAAATTTTTTATTAAAAAACAACTTATAGAAAATCGCGTGATGTTCATATTTATTCACATAGTATTCATACTTCATATATTCTTCATATATGTATGTGCCTTATAAGAATTATTATTTACTGATAATGTATAAATCCATATATGTAAGTCAAAAGAGCTTCTACTAACGTCAAATGAGATGATCAGATATGGACTAAAAGATTAACTTTTGAGCATTTCAACGTCACTTGTGGAATATGTGTAAGATGTGAATTCTCCTGCCCTCTCTGAATAAATTCTGTTGGATATTAAATAATTGCAAAAATTTACTTGTTTACTTAATGTTTAGAATATCAATGGTTCTATAAAAAAAAAGACGCAAATACTTCCGTAAACATGTTTTGCGGTTTCTAATTTGATTGGCTCACAAAGTGGGCTCGTCTGTATTATTGTGGGTAGCGACCCGGCAGAGTGTTTACGCGGGACATTCGACGCCACAATATGTAATGAATTATATTTCGTAAACAATTTCGTTACAAGTGAATGCATTTATGTATATTAGAAGCTGTGAACCAACTGTATATGTAGTATATTTATTTACATATTGAGTGTTTATTCTATTAGATTGTTTTTGTCAAAAATAAAAATTATTATCGTAAATAATAATTAAATACTTAAGTGTGTTTACATCGAGATTTTTCATAATTATTACACTAAAAGTTGTTTTGCTGTTACAAACTATAAACAAAAACAGCAATAATGTTAAGTAACAAAATAGTTTTTTATATGTTTGTAAACAAAGGCTGCCTAAGAATTTGTTATTCAACGGGGACAACAATAACAAAAACCAGATAGATATTGTTATTTCTCTAGCCACAAGCTTGTTTATCAAAACTAAAATACTCGTATATAATATACAGTACTGAAATAAATTTGTAAAAGAAATATTCATATAGTAAGAAACTTATAGATACAAGGTTATGCAATATATTTTGTTTATCAATACAATTTATATAAACACCAATACAACAACAAGCAGGTTGTTTTCATTACAGCTCTTTGTTTGTAAAAAAAAAACACGATTATCTGCAGTTGATAGAAATATTTAAGAGACAGAAAAATATTTTTTAGTTAAATAAAATGTTATGCATTATTAACTTTTTTTTATGCAAAAATGATGTTTGATATTTTTTTATAGTTTTTAATGCTGTAAATGCGCAAACCTTTTTCAAATACTCATTTGGATAATACTTTGAACTTTATTTCAAGAATATTATAATTTGTATATCGATCATACATATCTTAAAGGTGCATTCACTGAACAAATTTTTATTTATTGCTTTATTATAAGATCAAAGTCTTATGGGTTATCTTGTTATAATCATGTGAACCTTGAGCTTCAATTCATTGCCTTAATAAAAATTAAAAATCTTTCTCTATATCAAATTTTTAAGTACTTTCTTTTACACATGTTTAAAATAGTTTAAATGAAATATTTTATTCATCTTTTCGTCGATTATATTCAAGTCTTTTAGCTTATTTGTAGATATCACGCCCAATGCCATTACTGAACCTAGAAGACGACGAGTTCGACTAGCAATATACAATAGTTAAAAAATCAATAAGATATAATTTGATATACCTACATGTTTCATATTTTAAAATGTTAAATATAATTAAAATTATTGAGTATACAAAATAATTTTTAAAATCAAAAGTGTTTACTTCGGTGTAGTAAATAACAGGTACATATCAAAGAGGAGGACTAAGGGACTGAAGCCATTGCACCGAAATAAATTTGTGGACTATATGTATACATATGTCCCTGAAGTAATTTTGTGGCTATAGTCCTGGTAAATAGTACTATTAAAACAAACTTTTACTATCACTGCCAGCAAACCTGTAAATTTATATAGTTGAACTGCGATCTTGGGGCTCACATGGTTACGATCTGCTTTAAATGTTATTGATGGTAAAGTTATGGCCATGTGAGTGCCCTAGCATTCTTGTGCAGCGATTGAAAACTGACTTTCGATATTAATATAAATGCATTTGTAGTTAATTATATAATAAGTGATATAGAGTGGGAGTTTATTGATTATTG
>NC_051847.1:24866139-24880915 GCF_002237135.1 Teleopsis dalmanni | reverse complement strand
GAAAGTTAATGGGGGCTTAATTTTAGAAGTAAACCCATAGCACCCTGGAAAACTGCTAGAGTTCAACTGAGTTCAATGAACATTCAGAACTTAATTTGATTGGCTTGAGATCATGAGCACATAGCAATACAAGGAGTTAAAATTACGTGTGAAGAAGTCATATAATAATCTGATAGCCGAACAAACGTTTTGAAAATTATTTTTTAATTTTACCAAAACACAAATTGAAGACCATGCGAAAAAGCTGGGGACAGTTTAAGCTACTGGCCACCAATCGTACTCAGGGGAAGATATTTGTTGCAGCCCTATGCTCCTCCTAGGAGTTAAAGGATTTAATATATATATATATATAAATTGAAGACCATGTTGCGCTCCAAAAATTCTAATTTAATATGACCATACTATAGTCAACAAGGAATATGTTGAATAAAGCTAGAATCGGAGTAGCAAATTTCATGGTGGACGATATATATCTATTTGGAAAAATTGGACATTTCCAAAACGCAGAATCTTTAAGGAAGACGAAATAATTGAGCATTCATGTGCAACTCCATTCCATTCCTGGCGAGGAATGCATTCCAGTATTCCTAACGAGAATGAAAGAAAATTAAAATATATCTTTAAATTAATATTCTTATTTATTAATTACGGAAGTTAAATGTAATTATCTCCTTGTGTTTAGTAACAAAATAGCATTTATGTGTTACAGGAACACAAAAGAAAGCTCTGGTGCCTCCAAAATTAATTCAATAAATAATGATATAATAAAATAAGTCATCATAAGTAAATAAACTAATAATATGTAATCCTTTTTATTTTATTAACTTTAAACATTTCCAATGCAATTCCAATTGCAATTTCGTTAAAGATTCAGTTAATTTAATTAACTGAATTAATTTAATGAATTTCATTTTCTTTGGTTAATAGTTTTACTTAAAAACTATTTATTTTTTTATATACACGTTGTTATTGACATATATATACAATATATCGACATATACATATGTACAATGTTAATCATCATAAGTTAAAAATTTATTTCAGCAGTTATTTTAATAACAGCAGAAAATGTAATATTTTCTATGAGTTATTCTATGATTTGCTAAATTTGCTACTCTGTAATATGTCTTCATGTTCATAAAGAAATACTATTGAAATAAAAAAGTATCTAAATAGAAATATATATCAGTTTTGTATTATAGTTTTGTATTTTGTCATGTTTGCTTAAAAGTTGCTTAGAACCTGGGAGCAAGACTTGGTAACACTGACATTGTGCGATATTGCTAAACAATGCTTTGTCAATTTGTAGTTGGTATTGGAAAATTATAGAAAATCTCTATTAATAATCTTAATAAACATTCTAATTTATTTAAATATAATTGCAACTACCACATATTTTTAGCGAGAGTCTGAGTTCGTTCACTTGTTGTACAATTGACATGTTAACAACACATTTAAATGCTCCATTAGATTTTAAAGTCATGCTTGTTTAAATTAAGAAGTAGTTCTGTAGTTGCCTATATATAAGGCGATGATAACTTTTTTATTCACATCTATATAAACTGTCTATCAAGTAAAACGAAGAACGCTTCGACGAAACACTTTTAAAAATGTTAGGAATTTTTTTATTTTCTTGCTGTGTTGCACTTCTCTATTGGATACACAAATATTATCATACGTTTTGGAAACATTTGAATAAGTTTCCAGGACCACTCGCAATTCTGCCACTTGGAAACTTTCTTCAAATGACTTTAAGCATGGAGAGTAAGTCGAGATTAATATTTTTTATAAATAACGTAATGTTAAAAAACTAACATCCTTTAATGAATCCTTAATCAAAAAGTAAATAACAAAAAAAAAAATAAAATATATAAAAGTAAAATATATAAAATATATTAATAAAATTAAAAATAAATGGTGATATATCGATTTAAAGTGATAAAATTAGTACAATGGAATATGAGATTTTGTTTGATTTCAAAAAATATGATCGTTTTTAAAACCACACTCAAAATATAAAGTTTTTTATATCAGTAATATATCTACAAAGCTTTAATAAAACAATTATAATTATTATAATAAATTTTTGTACATAAGTTAATATAAACGATATGACGATATTAAGTGAGAAGCTAAAATAAAAAAGAAAAATAAACTAACAAATATTAAAATAAGTGATCTGTGACATTAATTTGAGTTTCGATATTCCTTTTAAACTTTTAAAATAAATTTACTATAAATAAGAGTATAATCTTTTTTATACACACACAGTAAATATCGTGTTTTCTTGAAAGAGAATCAGAATAACTACATAACCATATCTCACTCCTAAAGGAGCGAGACATAGTTTATCAAAGTGTAATGTTCTATAAAAAAAATCAAAACTAAATTACTTAGACTTCGACTTTTTTCATTTACTTAAACTGCATCGCATTTAAGAAGTCACCGTGATAAGATGGAAAAAATCATAAAAATTAGTGAATATCATCAAGACCCTAAATGAAAATAATTTCAGACCGATTCGAATATCAAATGAATGCAAATACAAATTTTTTATTTTAATTTATTGAAGTTTGGCTGACCATACAACGCTGTTTCGAGTATTGCTAAGTACTCTTCATCAGTGGTCTTTCGAAATAATCGAATTTTGTTTAATTAGTTTATAGTCCGTATATAATTTGTTTTGACTGCAAGTGCCAGGCTTAGAACTCATGCCTGTCAAATTAAAAGCGATGACTAATCGTGTTTATCCACAAGAAGCCAAGGCTGCACAAACTTTCAATGCTCAAGTTCCAGGTTTTATTGTCACTTATTTTTATTTAATTAGTGACACCAACCAAAGCACTTGCCAAAGTGCTTTACAGCAACACGAATACTTTATTCAAATATTTGACTTTGAAAATTAAATTATAATATGTTAACATATAATATTGTTCAGCTTTTCCTTACCGCGATAGCGGATTTGTAGAGTAACATAGCATAGCTTCTTTGTAAAAGCACCAGAATGGTCGCTTTACATATAGTAAGTAAAACAATATGCATTACAGAATGTCTCTACAAAAAGAGTAGCTTTGAAACAAAAAAATAGGCGAGCTCAAAGGTTAACTTTTAATTCGTTGAACTTGTGTTTCCAAAATAAAGCTGTAGTTTATAAGCTCGTTCTATTTTAAAGCACGGCAAGTGCTTTGGTTAGTGTCACTAATTAAATAAAAATAAGTGACAATAAAACCTGGAATTTGAGCATTGAAAGTTTGTGCAGCCTTGGCTTGTTGTGGATAAACACGATTAGTCATCGCTTCTAATTTGACAGGCACGAGTTCTAAGCCTGGCACTTGCAGTCCAAACAAATTATATACGGACTATAAACTAATTAAATAAAATTCGATTATTTCGAAAGACCACTGATGAAGAGTACTTGGCAATACTCGAAGCAGCGTTGTATGGTCAGCCAAATTTCAATAAATTTAAAATAAATTTTTGTGTTTGTCCTTTCTTTGCTATTCGAATCGGTCTAACTTTTAAATAGTTTCTTTCGTCATAAAAAGACACGCCATTATCGGCAAGAAAAAATTTACCTTAGAAAATAATTTCATTTAGAGTCCTGACAAAATAACATTTATTATAATGCTAATAAAAAGTTTATCAAATAATAAAATGAAAATAATAGTGATATATACTTGTAGTTCCTAAACTAATTTCATTTACTTAAACTGCATTGCAATTAAGAAGTCACTGTGATAAGATAGGAAAAATTAGAATTTATCTAATAATAAAATAAATATAATAATGATGTATAGATACTATAAATACAGGCAGAAAAGTTTAATATGCATTCTGTCAAATACTACTGTGAGATTTCAAAATGAATTGATCAATATAAGATATTTTAGGCATGATAATTTACAATTTATAATAGGTAGTTTTCCGTATGGTGAAGAATTCTTTTTTTGAAATAACGATTTTATTATAAAATTTTCAATGGCATTTTTCTTTTCAACCTTGGAAAGTTTAAGATAAATACTAAATTTATAAACGGAATCAATAAATATAAAATCATTCAATTGATATCTTCTTTAACTCTTAAAATATCGATGTAAAATTCCAATGAAATTCTTGGGCATTATATTTTGATATGTCTTTTTGCTTGAAAATTGAAGCAACTGTATTAAAAAAGAAAAAAATTTTTCCAGAAAGGACCTGTTACTGATCCATCAGTTTTTATGACAATCATAATAAAATTGGAACAGTATTGAGTGAAGTTCTTATAAATTTTTCAGCCAATTTAAAATTTAAATATTTTTACAAGCTTTAGACACAACTTTCTAATGAGCTTATATAGCAGTTCCACTGATGCATATTCCACTGATTTTATCAAATCACTTTTAAAAATTCTATAAATCAAATTTCATTTAATTGATTCAATGCCTAAAACTAGTTTAAGTTCAACAGGTAAATAGATGTAATAAATTAACGTGACTGATTAAGAATATATGTTTATACAATATCCATAATTACAATCAACGTCATGTGTTTTAAACTTAATAAAATTAATAGATATTTTTAAAAAGATTTAACAGTTTAACACAACCAATTAATTTCATTTAATTATTTTAAAGAAAATTTCAAAACAATACTTGGATATTGTCGACAATACAAATACAATGATTTTCGATTTTATGGTGGCTTGAGTCCATATCTTTTAATTCTAAAACCAGAGAGCATGGAAGTAAGTGTAAATATATATATATATATATTTATTTTTACTTATTCTAATTTACAAACTATACGTTATAGCATATATTGACTAATGTTGAGATCAGTAGTAAAGAAGGTACGTACAAGTTACTTCGACCATGGCTAGGAAATGGAATCGTTGTGGCCAATGGCAGTTACTGGCATCAGCGTCGAAAAATGTTAACACCATTTTTCCATTTCGATATTATCAAACAGTATTTGCCTATTATCAATAACGTAGGAGATCGTTTCATAGCGCATTTGAAGAAATATTCCCAAACATTTGAAGTATTCGATATGCAAAATTTAGGACAACGTGTCACCATTGATATGCTAAGCGGTATAACAATATAATATGCTTCAACATTTCCTCATTAATTTAATTTGTTTTTATAATAAATACAGAGACCGCAATGGGAATTAAACTAAATGCATTAGATAGTAATATTTCTTCTATATGTGACAAAATACACAGGTCAGTATAGTTAAAACGAGTATAATTTTCAAATATAAAAAAAAAAAAAATCTTTACAGTTTGGGAGAGCTTTTCCAACGGCGCCGATTTATCTTGCTTTATAATATACCTATGTGTTATGAATATACAGCTGACTACAAAAAACAACAACTTTACATTAAAGAGATAAAAGTTTTCATTAAAAATGTAAGTTAGTCTATATGTAAACAAAATTAATGACAGACTGTATTTAAGATTCAAATTTATTAATCCCGTCCCAATTCGTTATCATAATATCACTACATTGCTCATGAAGTGTATTTATTTAATGCCAAAAAAAATATTTTCTTCATTCAGTAGATGATATCATCTATGATGACAACATTTCCACATCTCAATATCATCTATAATGATATCATCAAATCCTCTTAATAACTGCGATTTACTCTTTTTATAAGTCGCGTTTTAAATTTAGTTCCCCAAGTACCTTTGTTTGTGATTTAATTTTTATAGTATATCATAGCTTACAACATCAACATCTTTAATTCATATACGGTTATTATGGTATATAAATCAATACATATCCCAAAACCAAATAACTAAGTATTCAAATATGTACCTTTAAGCAGATTATTGAAGATTTATTAAAAGGTGAGTCATATTAATTATATTAGAAATTTGAGGATATATATTTAGTGGCAGATAACTCTATAACCAAATCTTAAAAGACGTTGTATAAAAATGTTAAGATGCAAAATTCAATATATAGAATCCAATAAGCAACTTTAAGTGAAAGCGGGACTAAATTGATTGTAGTTCTGATTGAAGAATGATGAGCTGAAATATGTGACACTAGTAGTTAAGGATTTTGGAAAAATTAAACAAGTTTGTTAGGTTACAACATACTAATTATAGAGATAGTCTTTGTATATATTTATTATTTAGTAGTACTTGGAATCTATCCATCTCTCTTTGTTTATAATAAAATTATACTAATAAAAAAAATTAAAAAAATATCCGGAAATCATTTCCGCTAGCTTATTGAAAATCGTCGCAAAGAATTACTTGGATCAAATAATAATGATATAAAAGCTAACTTAAATGATGACAAAGATAAACAGAAGTATAAATACAAATCCTTACTTGATTTCATGGTTATAGCAAATAAAGATGAAGAAGTTTTTTCACAACAGAACATGATTGATGAAATAAATACATTTCTTCTAGCGGTGAGTTTCTGGAGATATCAAAAATTATGTATTTTTATTAACATTTTTCTTATTATCAAAAAGGGTAACGATACGACAGCACAATCCATGAGTTTTACTTTGTTTTGCCTTTCGAGACATCCGCATATTCAGCAAGCAGCTGTTGATGAACAAATCAGAATATTTGGTACAGACAAGGAGCAACAACCAACTTTCCAGAATTTAAATGACATGAAATATCTAGATCTTGTAATAAAAGAAACATTGCGCGTTTTTCCCACCATTCCTTTTGTAGAACGTACATTAATAGAAGATACAATACTTGGTAAAAACATATTGAATAAACAGTTTCTTCTGTATTTAACCTTTCATTATTATATTTATTTATAGATGGTAAATTTGTTCCAAAGGGCACAAATCTTGTACTTGCTTTTGTAGCTTTGGGACAAAATAAAGATTATTTCGAAGATCCTATGATATTTAAACCTGACCGATTTGATGCTGATAAACGTAAAAACATTAAAAATTTTACTTATATTCCATTTAGTGCTGGTTCCAGAAATTGTCTTGGTAGGCATTAAAATATATAGTTTAAAACAAATACCAAAGATAATCAAAATTAATTTCGACAGGTCAGAAATTGTCGACTATAATGCTAAAGATAATACTATCAAAAGTATTGCGATCATATGAACTATTACCAAGTGCAGAAGGCTTATCGACTGGTATACACGATTTAACTGATGAAAAGGACATAATTGATAATCCTTTTGATCCACGTTTACAATTTGGAGTTTCATTGCAATCTTCTAATGGTATTTTGCTACGAATAAAAGAACGTCAGTATTAATATATAATTATAACATAGTATAATATAGTACAGTATAGTAATTTAAACAAAAAATGATTCTCGTTTGGTTTTGGGCTAGAGGCCAATAGTTACTTCTCTCGCATTAGTTAAATATAATATTATATATTATATTCTAATAGTAATATATTAATAAAAATTAATATTACATATTGTAAGAATATTATAGAGGAATATTAATTATGATATTTTTCGAAAACTAAAAATGATTATTGTTTTGATTAAATTAGGAAACACTAAAACCATCACGCCAGCTATTTATAATCTAAGTATAAGTATATGGATGAAGCTGTCTGGATAACATAATCAGCCAGCAATTCAAATACACTTCACATATATAGGCTCATTTTTAAACCATTTTAAAAGTGGTTTTCATAACCATTGCTTCATTAACAAAAAGCAATGTTGTTTTTCTTACAAAAGGTAAGTGCAAAAAAAATCATTAATATCATACCATTCATCTACTTCGTGTTTGATTTTAACGATAAAATTAAAAAAGATAACATTAAAGTAGTTTATATAGATGAAATTAATAATTTACTGCTAGAGTTGAAAATTGGGACAAAAATTGAAAAATATCCAGTCAAGATTCCATAAAAACTTTACAAAGCTTTTAACTTAACTTGATTGGATGATTTATTAGGAAAAAATTACTATAAATATAAATGATAACAGACTTTTTAAAATATGTTTACTTGAATTAATTCATATTCATAAGTTCTCTTATATTTTTAAGGTATATAATTAGCTCTACAATTAACCGACAAGCGTATAAGTGAAACTTTTATAGGAAATCAACGTTCAAACAGAATTCAAAAAATGTGGAACAAATGGCATATAAACATCTAAATCGGTTCTATAAGACTGTATTTGAAGCAAATGAAACGCTTGTCTACAAAAATATAAATTTAATCATTAAACTAATGTTGCTCTCCTGCGTTAAGTTTCCCTTCTAGTGCATCTTTTCAACGCCTCTAAATTCTTCATATGATTTTAAATAATACAATCAGACTTCAAGAAAACCATGCTTCTTTGTCATATAGACACTAAGACGAAATTAGATCAAAATACATAAGCCTTATTATATTCTATTGCTTTGAGTATAAACTCAGTTATAGACTCTTAAGATTATTTTTATTTTAATTCTTAGCCTAAATGATAAGAAAAATAGCGTCAGTTTAACATTCAGACATTCATTTGATACACATCCTAATAAGTATGAACTGAATAAATTGAAACTTATTCCTCCATTATTAAATTAATTATAGAATTACTGTATTTTAATTTATTTATAGTAATCCAATACAAAAAATTCTTCGTACATAGATCTTATATCAACGTTAAGAGCTCTGTCATATGCTTTTACTGAATATAAAGGCATACTTTTAGGCTAAAGTAATATTTGTATGATGGCTAGTTTGTAGCGTTAAGTCTTTTAAGTCAGAACTTCTTACTTAAAATTATTTTCATTTTATATATAAACTTTATATTTAATTATATAATATAAATAAATAGATTTTAATATAAATATTTTAACGAAGGTGTCATCTTCTACGTACATACTTTATAATCATTTTATAATATTACATTTTGTCATATTTTTTTACTCCACTTAATACAGTTCAGTATATGTTTGATAACAGATGTAGATCTTTGCTATCTAAAATTGTACAATTAATTTTGTTGATTAAATAAAACTGATTACATATGTACAGATAGATAAAGTGATGTAAACATAGTAAATTTATAAAATTGGGTGACGTGTGAAATGTAAAATTTACACAAGTGAAGTGTTTGCATACAAGATTTATTAGAGCCACACCATTGACTTCAAGCGAGATTAAAATGTAAATTAGAGCTAAGGTAAATAACAGAATGAAAATTATTATAACATCATCTTCAATAAAGTTAAATAGACGAGGCTTGCTTGTGTGTCAATTTCCTTATTTCATGCAATTAATATTTGTTGTTGTAAAAGTGAAGTAAGTTATATAATATTTAGTTCATAACAAAAATAGTTTAGAAATTATAACAAAAAGGCAACATATATTATAACAACTCATTTACTTTACGGAATGTCTTATTTCTACATTATAGAGTAGTACTACTGTTTTACAATACAACAACTATATGTTAAAATGTTATTATTTACTATGAATTTGTATTAAGTTAGTTTTAAGAACTTTTTTTTTTATTCAATATTCAACCACTGTCTGTTTGAGGCGACAGTCATGGTTGTATTCAAGACTAGAAATTTTCCTCAACAATGAATTTAAAATCAAATTCTTTGCTTCATGATTAATGTATGACACAGTTTTAATACCGTGGACGTTCGTTTCATTCGTAATCGAAACATGGATCCCTGCCATTAACTTAAAGCAACCATTATATGAATGCGACTAAGTATCGTCGATGTTCTTATTATCTCTTTTACGTAAATAAAACTTGTTGTCACTAATCTACGAACTTGGAAGTTACTAACTAGTGGAAAAACAAATGCTTTTAACCCAGTAATACTGGTAAACAATGAAAATACATTAATCACTCTATATGCGCTTAGAAACTTTCCTAATTTAGTTAAGGTCAGAGTATAGTCATAAGCTAAATAGTAACTCGAAACGTATAAATCGTGTTCATCCCCAATGTGTGCCCTAACTGTTTCTATATTTTGTATAATTTCACCTTTATAAACTAAAATTAGATCAAATGATTTGTTGCTCCGTCCCATAGATACTATAGGATTGTTGAACTTAGATACAGGTTACTTTTTAATTACTTATCTTTTATTACTTATATTTATCTTATATTAATTTTGTTGAGAGCATGTTCATAGTCAAATAAACTACTATTGCTAACGTTTTCAATTACTTTTAAGCATCGCAAACGAAAAACAAAACTCTTTATCTGATCCCTCTTTCGAAGCGCTCATACCTAGAATTGATTGCACATATGCAATTTAGCTTAAAACCATTTTGAAAAATAATAAAAGATATTACAGAGTTGTTGGTCATACCCGCAAATTCGTTCATAGCAAATTCTTTTCAAAATGCGTGTTAGTTTTCAATTCCATGTGTTTACTAGAAATTTGTTATGATATTGTGACATTCGATATTCGAAATGTTTATCACCAACAGAATTGTGGGAGTGTTTTAGTTAAAAATAGTTTCATTTCTATTTCTTTCCTTCATTTCTTTCCCTGAGCACTTTTTATAGAATATACATTACAATAAATCGTTTTGCTTACACTTTCAATGAATCATCGGATATTAAGTAAATTGTATCTATAATTTCTTAATCCTGATAATTTATTGATTAAACATTAAACATTCATTGCCAGCAGAATTGTATGTACTTTGATTTTGATATCTTATCAATAATATTTGCCAAACTGGCTATTCATCGGTGAAATATTTCAGTAATAAAAAATCGTACAAATAAATAAGTAAGTAAACTACATTACGGAATGGAATTGTTTATAAATGAAAAGATACAAAATTGTACGACTAAATAAAAGAGCAAAGAAAAAATTATTCAATAAGTGCGCATAATTTTTGCTTTCTTCCTTCACTTTTAGCTTTATTTATTGCATTTATTTAACCTTTCAAATGTAATTTTAATTGTTTATTTTCAATCCATTTTCCGCTTAAGTGCACTCATGCAATAATTATAAACTTTCGTTAAATTTATTGTTAATCAACATTGCTGATATGGAAAACATTTCAAATTTGTTATGGAGAGAGACAGTCTGGAACTGCAGACAAATCGCAATATCTCTGTAATATTGCGCACTCATATATAAAAATAGTGTTATTTTATTATATCTATATTAATTTACATCCAATGAATAACTACTATCGTATGTTTTGACCAGAGAAAGAAGAAGAAAACGCCATTCACCTATATTATTATTACTCTGCGCTCACTGCAAGACAGTCATCTCCTCTACGTATTTCCTTCCTTATCTGAAATATCCAGCGTATATAGCGAAGAAATTTTATTAAAACTAACGTTTATAATTAACGTTAGGCTTTCATACTAGCTGTTGTGGTATCATATTTAAACTATTTCATAAGGGATATATGTGAACATCCTTCACAACAGCTATTTAAGTTAGCGAGTTGATTTTTTCCTTAAATAAATCCAACTAGTTAATATTTTCTTTCTATACTTTTCTTTTTTTGCAATAGTTTTTTTAATAATAATCTATTACAATTTCTGTTTATCCTGTATTTCAGTACACTTATTCTAATAAGTCGGACAATTCTAAAATAAAAAATGGAACATCAATAAAAGCTGGTGCATTCGACATAGTCAACTTCTATGTCAGATTTTCACTAACTGACATTCTATATCCATTGACTTCAATTTAACAGTAAACTTATCTTAAAGTTCTCAATATACTTTATAAGATCGTGTGAAAATAAAAAATTTATGCTACTACAATTTTATAGATATGGAAGCCATCTAAGAGACTTATACCGACAAGTGAAATATTTGAAGTAATCTTATTTTTTCATATGTCATTAAATTTTGACATTATATCAATAATATGACTATATTACCAATAATGGACCAGTTTATAAAACATTCCATATTCCTTAAGTCAATAAACAAATAACAGAAACTAAGGCACTCTAATCTTAATATATCTTGTGCATCATTAACGATACCCTACTATATATCTATCTCTTTGAATACCCTATATATAAGTATTAGTTAATTAAAACAATCTAGTGTAATGATAATACATAATATTAAGGCAATCGTCTGTTGCCTTAAGGTAGTCAGAAACTAAATTTCAGAACTATTTCATTTGAATTTGTTAAACATAGATGTAAGGTTCTATATTGTTATATTTTTCAAATATATTTATTTATTTAAAGTAATTTAATAAAATGTAGTAGAGGGCTTAGGTACTTAGTCCGTTTAAACGCATTTTATGGTGGATAGAATATATTTGTATGCAAAAAATTGTTCGGTTAGATATCTGTTTTTAGTTTGAACTGTATATAAGAAAACCTTTTTTAATATATATATTTTTTTTTATAAATTTAACCCTGATTGACGTTATAGCAGCATCTCTTACAATTATATAAATATGATATTACTCACCCCATTACGCAAGTAACCATTATTGCGATTTATATCCATTGCGCCGTTACTTCTCTTGGTTACTGAAGAGCTCCTAGAACCATTTGCTACATTCGCTGGCATGCTGGTGGCTTCAATTGCTGAAGTATCGATATTACTTGCACAATCGTGCTTAATGTGATTAGTTTTCACTTGATCTTGCAAATAAAATGGAAGTTTTGTACGTAACGAAAACGATTTGTTTGGTGAGTCAATCAGTTTTTTATGCTTTAAGAGTGGTGATTGCTTTTTACTTAATACACCTAAAGCAGTGTTACTTTTTACTGTTCTTTCAGTTGCACAAACTATATCGGCATTAGTTACATGAGTTTTTGACTCCTCTATTGAGGTTGATGAAGATACATTTGCACTAATAAAGGATTCACTACGTTCTAATGAGTCAGTCGCATATGCAGCAGAACATGTGGAACACTCAAGTAAACTGGGTGCAGAGTTCGTTTTATGGTCTTTACTCAAATTATTGTGATTGTGATTGTGATTTTCATGAACCACGACACTTGAAGAGGCTGCAGCAACAACAACACTACGTACTATCGCATTTGCCATACAATATTTTTCAATGTTTTCAAAAATTTGGAATGACTGACCCGTATTTTCACGCTTTTTGTTATTTTTAATATTGCCAAAGTTTATAATATAAAATTTTTGTTAAAAATCAACATTTTTGAATGGTCACAACAGCAAATTTATCAATCGAATGTCTCCAAGGTCGGAGCGGTGGTTCGTTATCTTTCAATGTTTATCGCCACGAGATAATGCTTCGGTCGCACTACTCTTTACCCGCATTTGCTGTTCACATACGAGAATTTGTACTCTTTGGAGCAAAAGTTGATTCAATTCTTCTAAATATCAACTGCACTTTCGGTTGACATTTTATTTAATTAAATTTCAGTTTTTTTTTATTATATTATTGTATATGTGAGTATGTGTATTTATTAATGTTGACCTCTAAAACGTGTACACTATCTATAAAATTTAATAAATTGAAATTTTCAGCAATTATGTATACATTTGCTTATTAAAATCTATTAAATTTTATAATATTGAGCTTTTTGAGTATTTGAAGATTTTCACTTATAAAATTAATAAATTATTCGAAGTAAATTTAAATAAATTATATTATAGAATTTTCTTTCCAATCCAAATACTCAACACATTATCAAAATTACAAGATTCATTAATTCACTTATGTCAAAAAGACATACATAAAATAAATTATCTTTCATTTACATTTTTTCAGAACCATTCGTCATGTAATAAAATATCTATGATTTTAATATCATACAGTGGCAATGGCGTAGCTAAGTTTAAATAATGCTGAGATGCGATTTATTTCAGATTTAAAAGTTTAAGGATGTAAAGGAATCGAAGGATGTTATGAGAAAGTTTGATGTAACATTTGTCCGTGGGCATGAAAGAGTTAATAAATTGAGAATCATCATATCTATATTACTCGAAGAACTCAAATAGAAGTACCTCATAGATATCCATTCACGCTAAGACTTTACACAATACCTTTACTATGTATTTATAATCACCAAATGGAACAAAATACACATTTGTTATTTGAGACTTCCATCACATGTTCTGATAAAATAGCGAATATTGTAGCAAAACAAATCCAGGACATATAAATATCTTCACAAATGGATTCCAAAAGAAAGAAATCCAACATAATCAATCGCCTACAAATTTTACCATAATCCAAAAAAAAAACGTAGAGTTTTATTTATTTTTATTTTAGGGATAATACTCTAAAATATCTTCACATCAATGTGCTAACAAACTAAACGTTATCTTGTAAGATTGGTCAGTGACATTTAATATACATTAGAGGTGTTGTTTGATACGAACTCAAATTAGCCAACCAATAATTCAAAACAAAATATTAAAAGGATTTTTCGATTTAAGTACTTAATATCAAGTACCTTTTTTATCAAAGAAATTAAAAGCAACTCTCAAATTCAAAACCACTACTATATTTCCAATAAGTCATAATATTAAAAAGAGCCAAACAATAAGTCGGAAGTTTGAATTCTGTCAGACCAACTCTTCGTGAGAGCTACATTTCACCTAGAAGGATAGAACTACATTTACATCATCATCAATATTTCTCTGTGGCGACTCTATAGTACTTTCGAAAACAAAATAATTCACCCCATTCAAACCCATTATGAAATCGAAAGTCTTTAATGAAGCTATGAGGTTATAAACAAAACAGCTCAAAAGCGGTATATAAAGTGGACTACTGGTAAGTGTACAAAGGAAAAAGTGTATTCTTTATAATTAATAAACTATCTGCTGTGACTACTACAAAGATTTACTTAAAAAATATGATTGTTGAAAAATAATTATTAGATT
>NC_051847.1:24863526-24866039 GCF_002237135.1 Teleopsis dalmanni | reverse complement strand
ATTTTTATTGAGTCAACAGAAACAAATGTGCTTAAAAAATCAGATTTTTAAATTTATTTCACGAGTAATGGCTCTTAGTCGGTTGAATCTCTAACCGCTTACAAAGAAAAAGTTTCTTGAATTCATCAGCATTTTGGTATTTTTTACATCTGACATCAGTCTTGTAAAGTACCTAGTGCCCAAAATAGAGGTTTGCATCTCGTAACAGCCTATTTTGTAGATGATACTAAATGTCGAGCATTGTCTCTTAAATATTGTTAGTTGATCTGGTACGTGCCCAACATTTGTTAAACATTGTTAAAACATTTTACAATAATGTTTGATTACCCTTAGTTTCAGAATAACTTTCAAAATTTTTTTGAGGTTAGAGATATATTTGCTTAATCTTTTGATGCCATAGCCCAAAAACACCAACAGAGTGCGAACGCCATCCATAATGTTTTTATTTTCAGTATTAATTTTGTTGAATTTACTTTTGTATGAGGCCCGAACTAGATGAATTTCAGTAGTGGAACCAAACAGAGACCAGTAAAAAAGAAAAACAGTATTAATGTATGAGTTGGTTGAATTACGCCATAAAAATGATTTCACATTTAAATCCTATAATTTGATTTCTCTACATTAGAATATTACATATATATATGGCCATATATTTAGTATGGTCAAAAATTTGGTAACGACATTTCTTCTGATATTTAGACTGTCAATTATTTAAGTAAATAATTTGAAAATTTAAAATATTGAAAGAATATCACTTATAAGTTCTACTAACAATTTTGGGAATATATTCTAAATAAATGCAAATACGTTGTTTTTATTTGCGTAGTTCGCGAGAAAATTTGCAACCTTTGTGAATCATGCCTTAAGCATGCGTCATTGTGAACTATATTTCCACTTGACTTCCGTTTCAGTCAAATGTTTAGAAGTTCTTTGCTTCTACAGTCAATCAGAAGCAATTTGAATATAACGTCACATTAGATTATATGATGTTCATTATCTCATTAAATACATAATAACATGAGAATGATATTCCTTATCATAGATAAGTTTATGTTGCAGATAATTGAATTAGTTTTTCTACAACATAAAGAAATTGTTAATCTTATTTCCTAAAATTAAAATGTGCTTCCAAACATTTTTCTGTTGTTTTAGTGAATAAATTTAAATATTAAATCACTATCTCATACATTAGTTTTACTGTTCCTATTCAATCACATCTTGAATGTTTAATTTTAATCCCAAATGATTTTCAATAAATATGTGAAAATTTAAGTATTGAATATTCAGTTGATTGGTTAAGGAGCGCTGACTCTGAACTTCAAGTTTGGCAGGGCACGAGTTCAATTCCTGATACTTGCAGTCTCAAAAAATTAATAATTAAATACAAGAATTATTTCCCAGACCATTGATAATGGGTATTTGACAATACTGGAAACAGCTATATGGTCAGTCAAAATTCAATTAGTTAAAATAATATAAAATAGAATTTTTGGTGTTGTAGTTCACTACTTTTGGTCAGTAAAAAATTCAATTAATTAAAATAATATAAAATAGAATTTTTGGTGTTGTAGTTCACTACTTTTCGAATACCTTCTGTTCAAATAGTATCCGGATTTTGTTGTTTGTTAACTACTCCTTAAGTAATAGACCTTTTTCGTGTTATGTTGGTATGTTGGTCTTTCTTGACATATGGTACAAATTTCAGCGCCATCTGTCAATTAGTTTGTTTACAGCAGCTGTTAATGTGAGACTACCTCAAGTGAACGCGATTTTTTGACCAAACACGGCACCACTGTCATCGCTCAGGCACCATATTCGCCAGATCTGGATCCGTGCGAGTTTTTCCTGTTCCCGAAACTCAAATTGCCCTTTCGTGGTAAGCGTTTCGGGTCGATAGAATCGGTAAAATAGAATTCGCTGAAGGAAAGCGATACCTTCACGGGCCTACGAAAACTGTATGGAAGAATGGGTTAAGTGTATCGCTTCAGAAGGAGCATATTTTGAAGGAGATAAAATAAATTTGGAATAAAATTTAAATTTGTGTGTTTTATTTACAAAATCCGAGTACTTTTTGAGCAGAAGGTACTTCGGTATTTAAAAATATTAAGTTAATCAGTTACATATAATAACTTCTATGCGGGTTGAATGTGGGATGATAGTCAATTGCGACTTTTAGTTATTACTTAAATAACATTATTTATTATTAAGACTTTTTAATAACTATTTTATTTTATTTATTTTAAATAATTCATTATTAAATATTATGAATGCATTTATTCCATTTAATTTGCACCTATACAATATAAATCAATTTTACTTCGCATGATAATATATATGGCTTTTCTATTATTATGTAATGATCATTAGTGCTATTCAGGAAGTTTATGGTATTACGAAAGTTTACACTAACAATTCGTGCATAGCAACATTATTTGCTTTTGTTTTGCAACATTTTTGTGTATTATTTTTCCAAATTTTTCTTTTTCTTTTTATTTTTTACAATATGAGGAAAA
>NC_051847.1:24852503-24863426 GCF_002237135.1 Teleopsis dalmanni | reverse complement strand
AGCAGTTTTTGCTGCAGTTCTGGCTAGCTCATCAGCTTATTCATTTTCCAAAACTCCCCTGTGACCCGGAAACCTTATTTTGAGCTGCAAGTAAGCTTATTTTTTGTATTGTATTTTTATAAGTTCCAAATTTAATGACAAACGCAAAAGTTCAGTAAATAATATAGGGCATAGCTCAAATGCATTAATGCTTCAATATTGCAATATTTGCAACTCCTGAAACTCAAGGCAGATCAAAGTTGAGTGACGGCCACTGGTCAAACGTGATTTTACACTGTATATGGTTGACTAATGCTTCGCTTATTTATGCCAGCAACAATAGCTACAATCTATAAATGCTTTTAATACACAACAATGAATACCTACCTACATGGAACTAGAGCACCCCTCGAATTGCATTCACTTAATATTACTATACATACATATATATATGTATAAGAGCATTTTTTACCAACTACTAAAATCTCTGTAGCACACAAAATATGAATGTATATGTTTATATATATATATTTGATATGTACTTGTTTGGTGTTGGATTTATTTATACCTAAAATGGTCGTTCAGCTGCAACAATTAAAACCAGCATAAACATAAAATTTGCCCAAGTTCCGCTTTTCGGCTCATTTTTGATACCGAAACGATAACAGCGGGTAACCGCACCCATATTTGCAAATTTGACAAACAAGTCGAAACCAAACATTCCCCGTACTCTTATTTGAACTTATTTCAGATATATTTTCACTCTATTGTTAAACTATTTTTTATTTTTTTTATTATCGTCTATACTGCGAATATGGCTGAGTTTTGCTTTGTTTTTAGAGGAAAACAATTCGTTTTTGTGATGAAGGATTGATAAGTGCAAGTAATCGGAAGGAAGGAACGAAGGTAAAAGGAAGTTGTTGTTCGCGTTGTGCGCAGCTGCAACTGCAATTTGGGTACATTTTCAGTTCAAATATGTGTGCAACCGGGTTTTCAGCGATCTCTTCAAACAAAAGCAATTAAAATCAAAATGAAACAAATAAACTATAAATATATGTATATATACTATCAGTACTTTTGGTTAAAAAATAAGGTACTACACTGGCTCAATAATCAAAAAAATCAATCAAAATTTCTTATGTATGCAAATATATACATGTGTATATAAAATTTCCGAATGGATAGCATTATTTACATACATACATATATCATATAATAATCATATCATATAATAATGCATCGAATATTACTCTTTTCCAATTGGGCTTATCCAGTTGGAGCTAACTAAACGAGATACACATAAATACATGCATAGATAATTTCGTGATGGTTTCACCAAAATTTCAAACAGAACAATCGAGAATTCAAATTACTTTGTTTCTTGGTCATTACAAACGTGGGTCGGCTTTAGCTACTGTTACCAGTTGGTAGTAAAGAGTGTGTTCTTATCGTTGGATACCTGATCCTTTCACCGGGTATACGGGCGTACTCTACTATGATTTCCACCTACGGATACTGAATCAAAAATTTTTCTAAGCGGAATACTTTTTTTCTTTAGCACAATATGACCAAGCCAGAAACGGCTAGTCTTTTATGCATCCAACTATATCAATGTCGCGATATAGCTCGTACAACTCATCGTTTCAACTAATTCAATACTTGTTTCAGTATAAGAGACTATAGATCTTCCATAGAATTTTAAGTTGGATGAAAGCTATTATAAAAAAGTGACGAGTTATTTGTTCATATAGCAGAAGATGAGGTATTGGACGTTATATAAATAACGGATGAAAAATTGTGACCCGTATAGGATTAATAACATTAATAACTGTATATGAGATATCTTTTAATAACGTTATTGTGTACATCTGCTGCTAATGCAACCGTCACCCTTTTACAACACTATCTTCTGTATGTGCTGTAAGTGAAGCGTGGAATTATAACCCTAAGTCATTTATAAAATTAGTAAAAGGAATGTCGTTACACCCTTATGATCTGTTTTGTTACCTTAAAATATATCATCAATCTACTTCTGAGATGTGCCATATCGAAATGACCTTTCATCCTTAACTTTATCAAAGTGCATATATATAAGCAATGTGGGTTTTTTGCAAAACTTAACACCTATTTTCTAATAGATTGCGCATGGCCCACCTAAATAATTTCATCCGTGCTTTCTAGCTTTAGTAAATTTAGCTTGCTATATACAAAGCCTATCTGCTCTCATTTTTGCCCTTCTTTATTGGAATGAGATTTCAGCTGGTAAGCCTTCAAGTTCTGCGATTGTAAAAAATTCCATATGTCCATTCCTAAAAGATGATTTTAATAAGTTCAAGTGGGGTAATGGGCTCTCGATGTTCTCCATCTACCCCAAAAAATATAAAATAAGTATATAGATCGCCTGCATATTCTAATATTTGAAACATATTCTAATATTCACTGAAGTAATTAAGTTTATTATATCGCAAATGTCAAATATGGTCGCTTAAAATCGAAAGACTTTGTCGTGTTATATAATATGATACTTTTTTTCTTCATTTCTCAGTATTATCTTCGAGCTTTTCAAGGATAAGAAATATTTAGAAATTAAAAAAAAATTAATTTTAGAGTAAAAAGGTAATAAAAAGGTAAATAGTTTTAGATTAAATAGTTTTGGAATAATTAGTTAAAGTAAAACCTAATCATGGGTGTGAAGTGTTTCAAAGAACACATATATACACAATTTATATTGTAATTTATATAAAATGAATTTAACGCTTTTCAATTAATTTAATTAAGAATTTATTGAATATGCGTATAAATATTTTAATTATTATGAAAAGGAAACACATTTTTATAAATATTACTAATCTTACTCTCACCCCTTTAAAATCATATCTTGACACTTTATCTCAATTTTTAATAACATCAATCTCATCATCATCTTCGATATCAAATATATGTATACTGACAGCGTGTTGAACAATGAACGTCATTGAGATGTCAATTATAATACATATCAAAATGTATATAAGACAAAATTTCAAATATATCAAGATACTGGAATAGTACTCTATAGATACATTTATACAAAAAACTTTGTATGTATTTAGAGATACATTTATGCACATAAAAATTTATTTATAATGAAATTCTAAATTCAATAAAATTCAAATTCAATAAAATTTACTATATGCGGTCGCTGATTGATGTGAACGACATGCTATATTGTTTGTGCTCAACATTGAATTTCTGGAAGAACTGCCATATGAACAATGGTCCTATTTTGGTGAAAGAGTACGCAATTCAAATAGTGGAGTATTATTTCTTTTTTTTTAATTAAAATCTTTACATAAAAAATTATTGAATGCTGGTACTGCGTTCGAAGAAAATCAAAGTAACTTACCCTAAACAAATCTCAACATATGAGTACTTAACACAAGAAGTGAACAGAACAGCGATGTTATGTTTTTTTGTTCATTGACCCATATGTATAGTTATAAAAGGGATGTATCTTGCTTAATGTATCGTGTATCTATTGTATAAAATATGAGAGCTTGCTTATATGAATAGAAGATCTTTTTACTTGTAGTGGATAAATTTATTGAAGGCTAATTTAATTTTAGTAAAGTAATTATTCATTCATTCTTACTTGTCGTGACATATGAGTATTTATGTACATGAGTATGACCTCATTTGTTACTATTGTGTTTTGTTTGTTTGGTAGTTTGAAAAGTTTGGTAATTAAAAGTTTCAATAATAAAAATAATTAAATTTCAAAATATAATTTAATCTATCATCACAGAAAATATAATTACAAATTTTTTTAAGCGTGTTGTACAACATATTTCATATATAAAAACTATAAATACTAACTAATACTATAAGTTTCTCAAAACAATATTTTTTTTTTCATCCAATATTTGAAATCAACACTTTGTATTAGTCATAAATTTTATAACTTAATACCTTTATTTTTGATTTAAGCTTAAAGAAGAAATAAAATAAATAAAAGCTTTATAGTTTTAACATAAAAAAACTAAATAAATATAAACAAAATGCTCTAAAACAACTCCCATATATTGTCGTTGAATCAACTCACATACAAACAATAGTTTGATTATATGTAAAAATCTTTGACAAAACGCTTTAATATATTGAAATATATGCGGTTCACAACAACAACACTACAAAATCAAAGACCCTATTTACATTGACAATATCAACTCATAAATAACGCACGAGCATCGCAGTGGAGTAATGTCATAAAATTTAAATGCCTACTTTGGAGCTAATTTAGATGATCGTCATCTTCACAGCATAAACGTACACATGCGTTACATACTAGATAAATATACGAGTATATACATATGTTCACCTACAAGTTCAGGAAAATGCACATTATATATGCAATTTCTTCGCATTTCTAAATATACTCACACAATCATTGTGTACAATAAGAAACCGACGAAGAAACAAATAGGCAGACAGTCTATGCGACACAACAACTTATTATTATTAACAAGCTTATATTATAGTCCCGAGGAGAAGAATGCATTTACACTTCCGAATGCTATGCATCTTTAGTTGCACCAAGAAATTACAAAAAAAAAAAAAAATTCAATGAAATTTCATTGTCACTTCGTGGCAGGCAGCAGCGGAGACATCAGCGGAGACATCAGCCAAACAGACAGACATGCTTGTTCCACAAAATGAATGATGCCACTCTGATATTTCGTTAAGTGACACCATTTTAATTTTTTTGTTCCTAATAAACTTTACGCATCGTTTATTGGAATTTATTGTTGACAACATGTGAGTGATTTTTTCTCCTCTGTAAAATCTTGTAGATACAAAGTAGGTGGAGTGCTGTTAAGTCTTCCATGAAGACAATGCACAAATTAGTTCAAATAATTAATAGCGTTAACCGCATAGACTTGTTGTTTGATATATGTATAACGTGTGATTTAAAAAATTTCATACCAATTATACTTAAGGATATAAGGAGTTCGAGACTTTAAGATTTAATAGAACACAATTAATGTAAGTAGTGTTATGTGCTACTCTAAGGTACTTTAAGGATAATTAAAAGTTTCACATTAAAGAGTTTTAAAATGTAGACAGTTTAAAAAATGTACCGTCAAGTTTGTAATATATAATAAAGTGATTTAACATATAATGCTGCATATTAGCAGAAATTCTATAGATAATATTATCAACACACATATGTTATTTCAAAATATGTCTGATATACATTTTTTTTTAATTTATTGGAATTAATAATATCACATATGTTATTTAAGAATAAATAACTTTAGGGCAGTGAAAGTATATAAATACAATAATAATACTCTTAAGTATGTAACAATAATGCAATTAACCATATAAATATACCGCAATGTTATTTTGACAGCAATGACACAAAGCATTATATAGAAATTTTGAAAAAAAAAACTGCAGTTGGTATGTACTACTGATGTGCAGTATAAGAGCAAGATGACATATATGTCGGCTAATGGTAGAAATGTGCAGACGCCTATGTAGTTCGGACGCCAAACTAATGGCTGCCAACTATACTTTCGCAACTGTCAAGGATTTCATATACATTAGCACCGGCGATATCAGGTTGGAAATGAGATGAGGAATCACCAATGCCAACTTTGGGATCAAGTATGTAATTGCAAAGTGAACTTTCTGTCACGATAAATAAAACTTACGCTCTATAGGCCACTCATCCTACCTGTACTTCTGTGTGGCGTTAAAGCACAGACGGTATCACAGAATGTTGAAGCAGAACTGAGAGTTTCAAAAATTGTTTATAAGATTTTTGGTTCCCTACGAGTTGACGATGATTATCGCATTCGAATGAATCACGAGCTGTACGACCTTTATCAGGACATTTATATAATTCACAGAATTAACATACAGTGGCTTCGCTGGCTTGATCAAGTCGTGAAAATGGATGCATATTCTCCACCGAAAAAGGTATTTCAAGCAGTAATTGAAGAAATAAGGTCGTGTAGTTGAAGAACTAAGGTGAAATGTTGAGGTAGCACTAAACGCGCTTGATGTGCGAGACTGGAAAAGGGGAGCACGTTGCACCTAAAAAGACATGCTGCGTCAGGCCGAAACCCGTTAACGATTTGTTGAGGTTATTTAAGTAAGTAACTGAGTTGAAATATACCAGTGGCTATATGCGATAAACTAATTTCTCTCTTAGTTTAGAGAAATGTACTTATCTAAATGTAGTTTAATTGCTGATTTAGGTATATGTTAGTTCCGTAAATACAGTTTTGTTATAGAAGGATTAATTTTCTTCAGGATTAGTTTGAAAAGAAACATTTCAAAATACTTTTTGTTCAATTTCATATATAATCATTTCACTCAATATTTTTTTTTCAACTTAACTTCAACTGTTTTAATCCCTCTTAATAAGGCATTATATTAAAAAGTTTTCAAATTATACTTCAACTAACTAGAATTTACGACTCGTGAGTCAAACGTTCAAGTTTTAAAAAAAAATTAATTGATCACTGAGGGTTACCTTTAGTGAAAAAGGTGGATTAAATTACAATACAAACTTTAGACTTTAACCGTTCTAATGAAACTAACAATATGTAATTTTTGTGAAGCAAAACTTATCGCTTTGCGAATGGCGACAATTATTGGTAGCTATGACTTTCAAAGTATCCAGTAAAGTTTTATAGTATTATGCAATTAATGTACAATTATTTACGAGGTAGTTAATCACCAATCACCATTTTTTCTATGCCCAAATGCCAAAACTGGTATGACCTTTCTGACAGATAACACAACTTTGAAATCCTTTTCACCTTTTCAATCTAATGTTTTATTTTTCCTTTGCTCTGGAATGAAGAGTTACCAATTTTATCAACAGTTATGCATTTAATCACTTTGATTTAAAAAAGCATTAGATATATAACTAAGGGTATTGAGTTCTCAATCAAAGGTTAATATATATATGGTACCCAAGGAACGGAGAGCTTACACAATTTGAAATTACGTGAAATATTTTTTAAAAACAGAATAAAGAAACAACTTCAGAATCTCCCGGATTTTTATTCAAATGTCATCTAGTAGAATGTGATGTATTGTTTTGTTATTTTCACTAAATGTGGTAGATTTCCAGAACCGTTTGCACCAACAAAGCTAGTTAAAACATATTTAAGTTTTGTCACCCACCTCTTCACTGTTACAATAAATGGCTTAGAGCCTCCACAAGCTATACCTTATTCATATTTATTTTGGTCACATCCAGATAATCGGTTTATTTATCTCAATTTAAATACTTAGTTCAGCTCTACAAATATATGAGAAGATTTACAGAAATTCAAAGACCTCTACATATGTTACAAACATATTAACAAATTTAATATACCTGTTTCACACTAAGGTAAAAAAGATCAGTAAGGAAATTGAAATTTGTAGTTTATGTCTTACATGAAAAAAGAAATTATATATTCGTTTACAAAAAGAATTTTAAAAAGAAGAGTGAAGAGTCACACGGAAGACAAAGTAATATGTATATAAACTATTTGTACAGTTAATGCACATATCTAATGATAAAATAGGAAATAAAACACAAATCTAAACACAATTTTCCTAAAACATTAAATGCACATTAACGCATAAAACTGAGTACACAAATTAAAACACACAACGGAAGACACCGCGGAAGTTGGCATTACAACAAATGGAAGAGTTTTAATACAATAAAACTGCCCAACTGCTTTTTCTAGTCTCTGGAAATATTCAACCTAACAGGTGCGACGTCAAAAAAATTTTGATAAATTTGTTAAACAGGACAATTGCAAAGGAAGTTTAACAGCTCGTGCACTCAAAACCTTGTGCACTGAACTATAAAATCAGAAATACTCAGTAGGGTTGAGTAATGTAAAGAAGACGCACCCAAAAATAATTATATGTATGACTCTGCATGATTCCAATTCTTTATGTGAAAACTGTTTCATGTAAAGGTGTAGTTTCAAAGCTCCCATATAACAATGCAATTACCTCAGTATCTACAATTTTATATATAGCAGGTTTTAAACTATTTCATCTAAAAAGCACTACGCCACTATTTACGTTTTACTACGCTACAATTACGTGAAAATATAAATAACAATGAAATAGTTTCGGTTTCCAAAATTCTAGAGCGTCGATCTATTTTGCTTAGCTTATACTCACCCTTCGTGGACTTGTAATGCATGAGTGCATTTATGGGAAACAAAACTTTAAATTATTAAAGTCCGATTTCATTAGAGACCTACCTAAGGTTATGTTCGTTTATCTATGATTTAAATTATAAAAAATACAAAAATCGTACGCATGTACGCGAATTGCTTTCTGCTTTCAGAATCGTTTTTAACTTTTATATAAAAGCCAATATTTTGTCAAGTACACAAGTCTTTTGTGTTATTCATATGTAAATTATATTCATTAATAGACCACAAAATTGATAAAACTTTTGTTTCAGTTCATTTGTTTTCGCTTAAATAAGTGCGTTCCCATAGATTTCGTAATGAAAATAAAAACAAACCTATTATTTTTGCATTTTCATTTGACTATTTGACTTGAAATATATGAATACAACACACCCTCATATAGTTTGTGATAGAATAGGGATGGCCTTGAAAATCACATTAATATTTTCGTACAATTTATGAAAACAGTAAGAACTCGCCAAAATTTTGAGGTTAATGTGTATTTTTTCATAAAACAAAATCTACATGCTAGTTAGTTACCAAGGTGACAGAACGAAGTAAAACCATAATATTGTTCTTCCTTTTTATTGCTCAAGAAAATATTTAAAAAAAGTGTGGATCATTAGAAATTTTTCTCTTCAGACCTCTTTCAGAAAAAAATCCCACTCAAAAGGTCAAATTCGCTAAATGATGGATAACCCAATACGATTCAGAAGTTCACGTTTTCGCACCCCACTAGATCTTCAAGATTGCATTGTAGGGTCTTACGAAGTAATTCTGTTCAAGGTTTTTAAAGTTCATTTTACTTCTCCGGAACATATTTTTAAAATTTCTAAAGAGGTAGTAGTTAGTAAAGTTCACGGAAAAGTATATAAGTAATATAAGTAATTTTTGTATCATTTTGCCTTATCACTACTATAAAGCACAATGTAATATATTGATGGTATGTCACTATCTTCTTCTTTGTCTGTTTTTTCTGCTTTATCCTTCAAATATAGCAATAATACTTTGAATGACTTTTTTCTCGTTAAGCTAATTAACGAAAAAGTGTTTCTTAAAATATGGACGCGATAAGTTTTTTAAACGAATTTTGATCGCTTTGCTTAGTTTTCATTAGTTGCTATCAATTCAGCTGTCAGTACTTACCTTAATTTGATGATATTCAAAACAATTTTATAAATATTTTGATGTTTTTTTAAGTGATGAGTGCGGTTTCTCGCAAAGTCAAGAATATGGGAATGCCTTAGAGATGTTATACGGAGATGTTATACATAAGTTCAGCGGTAAGGTCATTCTTTTGTTAAAAAATGACAAGAAAGAAGTTTCTGAGTGCTGAGAATAGAAATTTAAATGCGTTAAACATGTTGTATGGAGTACATAAGTAAAACCTATTTTGATCTATTGTATTAACACGTATTTTGAAACCACAAAAACAAAACAACTCCGTGCTATATAAATACATACTCTTTAATCTATAATATTCGAATAAAAACCAAAGTGAAAAATATTGTTAAGAACAACAAGGTGCGCTTAGAATGATCATATTTCAGGAACTTCTAACGATTTGTCAAAGTCACGATAGATTTAAGACCTAGTAGAAAATGTGCACTGGAAAGACCACCCAAACGCTCAAAAGAGAACTGGGGATCCACGTCAACAGAATTTACTTGATATGTATTTTAAACCCTTCTATATATGTGTAATTTGGTTGATATGTAGAAAAAAACGGTTTTAAAACTTTAATATGAAAATATTATTATGTTATATGTCTCGAGAAGATTAACAAGCATAATTTCAAACAAAAAGGACTACAAAGAAGTAAAAATTTTTTTTCTGTTTTGTCCGTACTGATATACTCTTATATCAATATTTTGTTTTTTTTACTTTGTAGTCTGTATCTTTTGTAAATAAAAGACAAATCTATTTAAAATATCGTATCAATATTATTCTAAAATAATTTTTTTTTAATTTTTTGTTTCCAATAATTGTTTTTAATAAATATTTTTGAGGTAAACAAAATAATTATTTTAAATTTATGAAATCTGAATCATACTTAAATTTTTTTCTATTTTGTTTACATTCTCAAGGCATTTAACGATCCATTCTTATATAAGCCCCTCCATATAACATAAACAATTTAATGAAATGAGCGCATTTAGCCATTCTCGGTAAATAAAATATATTTTTGTATTATTATCATATTCTATTACTAAAAAAATAAATTTATTAAAACATAACATAGTTTAGTATTTTAGAATGTTTAAAAAATAAAGTAAGAATTTTTTTATTTACTTATTTTATTTTGTCATAATTTATGACCAGGTGAGTGACCCTCGGATGTAAATAAATTACTTAACTTACTTCAGCCTAAAACAATTACGTGTAGGAAAATACGATGGTAGTAATGGATTTTTATGTTTTAAATGTTGGCACGTGACCTCAATTGATATCAACTTTGTAGTTCGTTTTAGTACGCAATGACATCAATTTGCACAAAACGTTAAAACCGCTTAAAATGCCATTTCAAAATGTGTTTGTATTATAAAAATAGAATGTAAACTAACAAATAAAACTTACTTTACTCTGCGAAATAAAATCAAAGTCTATACTAATTGTTAGCATGTATGTAATTCAAAAAGTCCTAATGCTAGCGGTTCAATAAGTAACTTTTAGCCAAACCAAATAAGTTCCTGTTTCAGTGACAATAATAGTCGCTACATATCAATAATATTAGGCATAT
>NC_051847.1:24844975-24852403 GCF_002237135.1 Teleopsis dalmanni | reverse complement strand
TAAAATATAGGAGAAATATCAAAATTTCAAAAGTGCTCGTGACACTGGTCAGCTTATGGTTGAAAAAACTCGTCAGCTTTTTGACAATTTTCTGGGACATGTTGAATTAGAAGCACCAAAGGACACAATAAGTTATGGAGCAACTATACAATTACAACCTTACTATATACCTGGTTTCAATGATAAAAATGCAGTACCACCGGCGCTTTCTATTATTATAAACGAACGTGTGGTACGTTCTAGTCCAACAATAAACGAATTCTGTGAAGTAACAATAGCACCGTCCCCTAAGCCATATGTGCGTAACTCATTTCGTATTGTTCCAGCTGACAATTTCACTACCAATAGTGATCTTTTGCATTACGGTCAGAAGTTTCGATTAGAATGTATTGGTAGCCAAGAGAAATTATACCTATATGCGACCCCAAAAGCTCAGGATCTATCGTTACAAGTGCAAACTAATTACAAATCTTACAAAAGGGGTGAACTTAATATGCCAATTGGAATAGGGCGAGCAAGGGTATGTAAAATAGAACAAAGTTGATATAAATAAAATAATTATATTTTTAAATATTTATATAATATAAATAAAAATACATTTGAAGGATTTTGGTGTAGGTAAGCTAATACCTACTGTTTTCGCCGATTGGCATTGTCGTCATATTATACCTATAGAGAGATTTGAAACAGACGGATTGCCTATTCCAGTAAGTTGAATCATATATCAGTGGGTGTATTATATTCCTATAAGCAATATTGTTTTGCAGAGTAATAGTCCTTTGGTAATCACTCATACAACCACAAATAAAAACTTGGCTGTAGAAAATTGTGTTGTACAAACATTATTTGGACCAGTAAGTAAAAATTATTTAAACAATTTATATAATTTATAATAATGACTAGGTATTTTCTTCTAATATATATTAAATGTTACTAACTTATAAAATTAAATAAGCTAATATATGTATTTTTTAGGAATATCTTGTCTCAGTACAAAACTACGCTGATAATTACAAACGTGAAAAATGGCAAAATGCGTGGATGATAACTAATGGTTATCGCTTTAGAGCAAAACAATAATCAATGTTATATTAATTATTATATCATTTAGCTTAGTATAAATTTATTGTATTAATTATAAATTAATTATATATGCAGCAAAATTAATATTTTTAATTTGTGGAAATATTTTAATTTGTGGAACGTATGAGAATAAAATAAATAGTATATAATAAAGTAAACTATAATACATTTTTCCAATAATACTTTTTAAATAATTTAAAAAAATATAATATATAATTACTAACGTAATGCAGATATTAAGACTAGTCCAAACTATACAAATATTCACATAATCCGTTATGAATCATATTGTTTATTGTTGTAAGAACCCGAATAGCTTGAAGCATTCAGATACTTGAAATTCTGTGTTTGTGGTTTTTTCGAATTATCTGTATGAATACTACTACTGCTGTCCTTTTATTCTAGTAGAGCATAGGGTCTCAACAATTCTTCTAAATCTTATTTTGTTGCCTGCTTCTCTCGTTATTTGATCCCAGGAGTGCTGTGTGTCTTTAAGCTCCTGGTCCACTGTTCTTCGTCATGTCTAAGCCGAGGCTCCAGGGCGCGACTATCTTATAGGTTCGAACGTAGATCTTGTTTTATTATACAGAATGCTGCTTTTCTAAGCAAGTGGCGAAATCACTTCTATTTTCTTCTTTTGATATCATTGGCAGCTTATATTTGTTTCATGCGTTCCTACAGATCGCTATTGGATATGCTCTCCGTCCACGATATTTACAGTATTTTTCTTAAGCATTTGTTTATGAATACTTGGATGCGCGATTGAAAAAAAGTCGTGTTTTCCATGTAGAATAACGTTGACTTGGCATTCGATTTACATATTCAAACCCTAGTAAAGAAGAAAATACTCGATTAAAGGGAAAAAAATGTACATTGAGTCAATGTTTCTGTGCACTTTATATACATTTGGAGTCTTCCAGTTATCGATATGTTGTAAGTAAAATTCTCTTACTATTTGCAACCATGTGAGTTTGTGTTAAGGTATTTTTTTTATCAATGTTAAACAATGCAACTTCAGATAAGATATGAGTTTCCGTTCCACGGTAAAGAATATGTCATACTATAAGGTAATAGTATTTATTTGTGTGAAACAAAATAATTCAAGTCTTGAGGTATAAATGTGGGTCAACAAACTTTGTTTTAATGTATTTAAATATTAACATTATCAAAGACTTAAGTTGTTTTAATTTACAACGCTAAGACTAGAAAAGCATAAATGTTTAAAATAATATTCAAATATTAAAATATACAGAAATATAAAATTCAATTCACATTATTTCTCATATGAAAACAAATATATGTATAATTAATCATCTCTTAATTTAGAACTACTTATGTAGGTATGTTTCTTTAGATCTAATATAAAATACTTGGATTGACATATATAACTTTAGATCTAATATAAAATACTTGGATTGACATATAGGAACATGTTATTTTTAATTGCATCATTTTGAGTTCTTTCAACTCACCCTTAATTCTAATATAATCATTCTAACGTTTTTATATAACATCTGAAAATCTCTTTCTCTCTCTCTTACTCTTTCTTCCAAATCAATTTGCCAAAGTCTACAAAATGGATTGCGAAGAGATTGTGTTTAAACGTGAGTTTCGCACCTCCAAATTCGTTGTGCGTGCTGTTGAAGCAGGTGGATTCGCAGTATATGTACGGGTAGCATTTGGAGACTGTAATTCCATACAGTTGAAACTCATGTTATATTTCCAGAAAACAGTTAAAGAAGGGAGCAAAGCGCTTAGCTTAGTTTAGCACTTCGACTTTACCGACAAGGGTGGGTAGCATGCTACCGTCTCCATCGCTTGAATATTCTACGTAACGGGATTTTTCACTACGTCAAGGTAGCAATCCCTGAGTAGGATATTTAGTTTAGGATTATATAAAATTTTTCTTAATTCTTTCAAATATGATTAAACAGCACTGTAATAATACTTATGCTTCATTACATTTAACAGCTAACAGTCATTGTAGTTCCAGTGTTTTATTTTTAAATGGATGACAACAGTAACCCAATAATCAATAGGTGCGACCATTAAACAAACTGCGTCAAACACACATTTAATGTTAATTTCATTAACAATAGCATAGTAGAATATTTCTCTACTTTGCTTAGAAGAAGCTGAAAGCATACGTATTATATATCCTGGGTTCTCTATTATGATTCTGATTAAAAATTATTATAGCAAATAAACTTCAAATTTCACTGAGTTTCTGGACATGTGGAGATTCAAAAAAATGAGAAAGCCGATGAACTCGTCAGTAAAGAAGTCTTCATGGTATGATAGAATCTGAACCTTTTTATAGTTTAGGCCAAGGAGCTTCGGAAAGAGGATCTTTAAAAGGACCTTTAAAAGTCTTTCAGTTCTGAGAAAATCTAAATTGCTATGATGTAGGTATAGTAGCAAGAGATTCTAATTATTTTTTAGCGTATATAAGAACATTTTATCAATATTAACTGGACTGTTGACTGGTTACTGTAGGTTAAAAACATATCTGATATTTATTTATTGTAAGTACTTTTTCATTATGACGTTACTGAAATTTAGTCTTCTACGTAAGATACTAAAAATAAAATAATTTCTAAAAATAAAAATATAATCCCAAAATACTATCAAACAAGATAACATAAAATGTTATAATTTAATTAAAAAAATTAAAAAATCAAAAATTTTGCATAAATGTAGCAACTTAAACTCACAGATATTTTAGATAAAGAAACTCATTCGCAATTAAATTCAAAATAAGCAAAATTTTATACAATAAAATCGTGTGAAAATTTGAAACAGAAGTGTCCCATGAAAGTTTCGCTTCTCTTCAACTTCATTTGTTTACAATTTACTAATTTACATTTTTCCGATTAAATTTCAAAAATGTTTTGAAACTTAACAAATAATTATTTGCATTTGCAACATATATGCAAATATCGTATAAATTTGTTAGCATGCAATTTACGAATTATGATAAAGCAATAATTATTATTACGAAATATAGATATTAATATACATATGTATAATATATGTATATAAACGCTCTCCAAAATACAAGTCAATAACGTTCAATTATTTTGTTTTTAATTAAAAAATAATTGTTGTGAATTTTATTTGAGAAAATTAATAATTAATGATTTTAATAGATATTTCATCTATTTTATTGAGATTGGAGTGACCACGGGAACACGAAATTCTCACCAGTTAAAATCATAGAATAAGAGCATAGCATTACTTGTGCCTGAAAAAATATATAACAAAATCAAGATCACGTCCAAAACATAAAAAATTTTGTCTTTAAGATTTTAGAAAATGTTCATTTATATTTATTATAAATATCTATATCCATATCTATATCTATATCTATATCTATATCTATATCTATATCTATATCTATATCTATATCTATATCTATATCTATATCTATATCTATATCTATATTTATATCTATATCTTATATCTATATCTATATCTATATCTATATCTATATCTTTATCTATATCTATATCTATATCTATATCTATATCTATATCTATATCTATATCTATATCTATATCTATATCTATATCTATATCTATATATCTGTATCTATATCGATACGGACGGTTTTATTTGTTGTGATATCTTTTTATTTACTTATATAGTATTGTTTAATATACGCCAATAAGCATTACTAGTTAAAGGTCGCTTTAATTTGAAGTACAGACACCCACCTGCTGGTTTCTCGGTCAAAACGGTGTCTCGTCGTGGATTGTACTTAACTTCGTGCTTACTCTTGACTTTTCCGATACAGAAAGTTATATCACTAGTTTAACTACCACCTGCATCGCTTTTGAAGTCATTGCTTTACTATGTCCTTCAACACGATAAGTCGGCATTCCTCGAAGATGTATTGGAACAAAAAAATAATTTTGGTACATAATATCACTTTTTCTACACGAACTCCAACATCATCATATGTGAAATATTGATAAGATTTTTTTGCTTTAAGTCGTATATTAACAAATTAAATAAATAAACTAAATATTTTTTTATTACTCACACTTTTAATTTAATTTTTATTTTAAATTTCGTTTGATAAGTAGACTGTTTAATGCTTTAAAAATATCATCTTAAATGTATTAATAGCTATATTTATTTATATTATTTAATTACTTTTAATTTAAATTACAAATGTGGTATGCTCTTCAAAACAGTATGTATGTTTATACTATTTTTTATTAATTTTTATTGCATAATTACACTTAAACTTTAGCCTCTCTTAATCATCAAGCATAAATTCTTAACCTAAGTTGATTGCACACTTTTATGGATTTGTCTGCGGGGTTCCACATTACAAACATTTTATATTCAAGAGTAATAAAAATGAATATCTCTTATTAAATAATGTATTTGAAATCAGTGTCTACACAATTATTGAAGATACTTTGATGTCTGCACTGCTTATGCTGTATAAGACGCGCATATATCTACAATGTAATTTGAAGATGGCATTTAATTTTCTAACCACAGGTTGCAAGTAACTCTGAATTCATAATTATTTTTAATTAAGCATTAAAGTTTATTTTTTTTTAGCAATAAAATATCAATTTTATTTAATAACTATTTTATTTTATAAAAATAATAGTTCAAAGAGCAACATATTCAGTTTTGTTAACAATAATAATCATTAAAAATTTGTAAATAACATATAAATATCTATTATTTCTAAAATTTGTTTGGATATGAGAGCACTTTATATTTTATTGATTATTTTTTTTTTTTAATCTAAGCTGACTAAGCTGATTTAACTAAGCTGATATATATTGTAATGTATGTTAAGATAAACTAAAGTTCAAATGGCCGTTAACTCAAAAAAAAAAACTAAATATTTAAAGAAGTGCCAGCTAATAGCACTAAAAACTTAAAAAATGAGAAGAATACAAATTTCATTTTCAATATTAAAAGGCTGAAGATATTTCAACTATTAAGAATATTAATTAGAAAATATACAAAACTAATTTCAACTTTTGATAGTATTTTACGCTTAACGTAATGTTTTGCAATAAATTCAGTATTTAATACTTGAATAATGGATATAAAAAATATTTATTTGCTTTCGGGCACATCCATAAAAACAGTATAGGTGGTCTCTTGTTTTCCAACCCTATTGGAACCATTTGGCTTCAACTTTGAATAGGAGTTGAATCATAATTCATTTATAATTGAACATTTTGTGAAAATATGAGTATAAATAATATTATATATTGCAAGAGATACTTTATGTAAATATATCCTCCACCACAAGTACTGCAATTTCACACGCAAACCTCAGAGTATTAATTATTAATTTTCTACCATGAAATAGAAATTATAACCGCAGTTTAAGTAAAGTTAAATGAATTAAGTAAAAACATAAAAGCAGAGGTCATTGTTGTTGAAACTTAGTACAATAATTGTTTTTCACACATTTTTCATTTTCTTGCTGGAAAATACTTCTGTAATTCTGTGAATGTCTTCAAGTCGTTTGTAATAAGAAAACACAATAATTCCAAGTATGTACGAGTATATAAAACGCTCTAGTACCTTTTGCTAGTTTTTCAGGTGTTGCACTTGAGTACCCCTCATATTTTCCTCTTATTCAAACAGACACAAAAACTTATTGCATTGTCTAGTTTGTTTTTAGTTTAGAGTTCGCTATTAATTGGATTCGTTTTAAATTTTTAAAATTTGTTTTTACATTGTTGAATGGGATTGCACTTTTTTCTACTTCCGAACTATGTCAAGGGCTTTGAAATTTTCAATTATCTACATATAAATAAAAAAATAATTTTATTTTCATTGCACTTTTGCTTTTTTAGGAATGCACTTTTGCATTTTGAAACGCGCTCAAGTGATTGAACTTTTAACTATTCTAATTGATTATGTGCTAAAGTTTTTAACCCAGTTGATTTCTCTCTTTGTCAACTGAAATAGTTTACATACTTATAACATTATAAGGAATGTAATGTATAGAAAATATGTACTGAAAATGTATATAATCAAAAAAAATAAAAGATAAAATTTTGAGTACAAATTTTATGATTTATAAATTTTATGAATGCGATGCATTATTTAATTTATCTTTATTTTCGTCTATACAATATTAAAGAAACACTACACTTCTGAACTCCCATTGAAATAATAAATTTTCATTGTCACGAATATAGTAACCTATACATATTGTACGGTATCGTACTTTATTTTTCGTGTCAGCTTATAATATTTAATCAATAATCTTTAGAGTCAAACTTAATGCACAGCGATGCTTGTAGGAAATGCAACAAGCCAGATGCAAAGGAAACTCGGAAGCATCTGCTGTGT
>NC_051847.1:24703862-24844875 GCF_002237135.1 Teleopsis dalmanni | reverse complement strand
ACTAGCCTCACAAATTTGGGACTTAGGTGTTAATCAAACAAATTCTATGGACTTTGCAGAAGCAATCGATAATTCAGATTTGGAATCTTTCGGATTTACTGATGATTTTATTATTGAACTTTGGGGTGCTATAACCGATGCAAGGCGTCTCAAAACTGAAAAGAATTGAACTTGAAATGTGTCATTCCTAAATCATTTTATATTTAGTTTAAAAAAAACTCATAGTTTTATTGAGCTATGTTATAATAGGTATTACCGATTTATAGACAAACACTATTTTGCCAGACAATAAAATATCAATTAAATTTTACAAAAAAAAAATAATGTGTTTGACATTAAAATCTATTTTATATATAAAGCTATGTTGTAAAAAATTACTTTGAAGTAGAAAAAAAAGCATTTAAATATTATAAATATTTATTTTTATGAAATTAATTAAATAAAATGTTAAATGAATTGTTCTGCTCATTTTAATTTATTTTTCTATAAATTGTATATTTATTAAATAGTTAAATAAAAACAAAATATTTATTATTTTAAAACACAAAAATATGATTTTTTTATTCATTTGTCATATTTGTTTAGTATTTTTCCATTATTTATATTAAATATTATTACCCACGTGCTTAGTATTTTCAAATTTTATTTAAATTTTTTATTTACCTTTCTTCTGTTTTATATTTTTTTTATTAATATATTTTTGGCAGCAGTAACAAATTTTTCAAAAAATTTTTGTGTGGGCGGTAAATATAATTTGTCTGGCAATGTTTCCTAGTCCATTCATTCATACAATTTTATCAGCTGACTAATATAGACTTTATAAAATAATTTTTAAAGTGCCCTATAAAAACAAAACTATAATATGTATAAATAAATTATTTATTATAATTCACGAAAAAAAAATATGAATTTTCATTAGATGACTAATGATTGATATATATTTTTGTTTATTGTTATAAACTATAAAACATATATGAAATTTAATGGATTCTATGCAAATATAGTAGTAAAATCATGTATTGATCAAGTATTGATATTCTAGAATATGATTATAGTAGTAACTCGATTATTGCTCGTATTGAAAACCGGGATCGGTTTGTAAATTACAGATTTTCACTTTTTGCACCATTAGTCAGATATGACGTCGGTACAGTTTTCATTGTTACCTAAAAGAAAATTGTTAATAACGTTTTAATTCTAATATTACTAACCATAGTAATAAATTTTGGTTGAGAACATTTTTTTTAAGAAAAATGAAACTTCTTGTTTTCTTTAATTATTGAAATTTTTGACGAGAATAATTTTCTCAAATATCAGCAACATATTGCTCAATTTCGGAATCGGATATTTGCTTCTTTCCGAAGAGAATTTGCAATGGATTAATAGGACACATCACCAGTCAATTATAAGGATAACTCAAAAAGAATTATATCTTTACTGTTCCATCCAGAGAATTTTTTAAACAGTTTTTAAAAAGATAATGAATCAAGTTAAAATACATTAACCCATTTCGGACCACCGTGTGTTGCACCACACGGCTAGTTTTGAATATTTTTTAATATACAAGGAATATTTTATATATTTTAGGCAAAAAGAAAATACGAGTAATCTTTTAAGTAAATATTAAACATTTCTCATTTACTTAAAATTATTTTCTTTTATTATTTAAATTTTAAATTTTAAAATCTTAAATTTTAATTGAAATTACACCATAAAATTTCAACTCTGAAATTGCTTGGTACTTGATGGGTTAAAGACATTCCACATCCCATGCATTGTCTTTTCAGGTTGATATTTAATATATGAGACTTTGATTTTCTTGTAATTCAGTCTGTTATGTATTATAATATTCTCATACATGGACTGTATTAAGCATTCACAGTTTGAAAGGCTTGGAGAGATATCAATAAAGAAAATGGTTATCTCCAGAAAAATTGCAGTAGCATTAGTACATATAAATAATTATTCCCTTACTTATTTAATGCCCCAGAACTAATGTTTTTATATTAACTTAAACGTTCTATTACAGAAGTGTTATCTTCAGAAGTATTGTAGTAGCATTAGTACATATAAAACAAATAATTATTTTCTAATTTTTTACTTCGGAAAAAAGTTAGATCTAACAGCTTTGTGTATCGATTATTTTACTGCTACTTTATTTTATTCAAGCGAAGAACCTAAAAATGTTGCAAGTACAGAGTACGCAATAAAAAATTTTTAATGTCGCAAATATCAAGGTGTCCAAATATTGAGTATGTGTAAGAATCAAGTTCAGTACGGTAGTGTTAAAATATTAATTTAGTAATTTAAATTTAAATAAAAGTCCTCGATATTATAATTTTCATTGTTTAAGGTTTATCTTATTTGCAAGTCAACATTAAAAGAATTATAAATTAAAAGTAATATGACCAATGATCAACAAGGACTAAGCTTATAGACACCAATTTCCAATGACAATATAATACTTGCCCACAGGCCTGTATAAAATATTTTTCCCTTCAGATATCAAATGGAAACCTACCTTGTAAAACAACCCTTAAAATTTTTTTGATGGCCAGACTGTGATTAAAATACCACATCCATATTGAATTAAATGATAATAAATAATTAATTTGATTTTATTCGTTAAGAGCTAATCAATTTTAAAATCCTATGAAAATATTCTTATTATCCAATATTTCATTTTGTAATTGAATATTCCGTCCATTTCGTATCTTTTCTTCATTATTTCACTTCAATGCTTATTAATCTTTTTAAAATCATCCACAATGACCTTGTATCCCATTGTATTTCAAAATTTTGTTCTATTATATATATTTTACAGTTTCTAATTATGATTAGTCGAACAATGCACTCTTTCTGTGAGTAATACATTTTATAAAATATTTTTAAATAGACTAATTAGATAAGATAGGAAATGTGAAAGGAGGTTACTAAAATATTAATTTAATTTTGCATTATACAATAATATATTATATTTTTTTAACTTGAGTATAAATACTAAGTTTAAAATAAAACTCAATGTTAGTTCTTTGCTCCAAGAACACTTTCACTTTATAAATTGTTGTGGAACATATGAAAGATCTGGGCATACAGCTGCATCTTGGAAACATTTATTGAATTCTTTTTGTATTAAGCAATTTATTTAAAGGTGAGAGGATTCAAGGATATGCAGTAATCTGCAAGCAATTTGGCCACGTTATATTAAGAAAAAAATCTAGCATTCTAATTGAGATTGTCAGTAAATTTATTATTCACAACCGTTGAGGATTACAGCTAGAAGTTTAAATCTTCTGTTTAATAATTTTGTAGTTGTAGGGAGAATGATGAAACTGCCTTATATATGTTTGGTAATTGTGCAGAACATGCATGGCGGTGATTAACTATACTATTCGCGTACTTTTTTTAAGGATCTTGGCTAGGTGTATGACCTCCTCCATTTCACGCTTTACCAGAGGTTCAAGGTAGTTTTTAATTTTTGAGTTATTATACGATAACACAATCGACCAATGGATCTAATTGGATTCTTAGGATCGCCGGTATGACATAATCTAACCTAACCTTTTTCGAAACTATAACTTTGCTCTCTTCATCTGTAACTAAATTTGCGCATACATATTTCAAATATATATTTTAACTTTTTATTTCTATTCAATAATATTTATACTCAGAGAACAATAGAAGTTTTTTATCGTTCTTTGGATGATGATATTATTGAATTGGTAAGAATAATATTCTAAACAAAACAAAATACGATATTCGTCCTAAAAGGAATATATCCTCAGGAATTGCAATATGTAGTATAGAAAACTGTTTCCAACAATGTTGCAGAAAACCTTTTAGACTCAACTGCATAACCAGGCTCTGAGAAGACTTTTTAAGGCAGTACATTAGGACGACTTCAAGATTGATCCGATCAAAAAATACATAAAGGATACAGCCCTGAAACTATTTACGAAAACTCACAGGCTTTCCAACATCGCGATATCGAATCTCCAAACGGTTACAGGTTCTTCGGGAAGTTTTGCAGATCTGAGGTCAGTTATTGCTTAGTCTGAAGAAATGATAAACAATAATCCAGCCAAGGCGTAAAGACGGGTTATGAAGAAATCTCAGCGTTAATAGAGAGTAAAAGTGCTCAAGTCCACTGACTCAACTGACTAGTCTAATAATAACATTCCAGCCCATGAACGAAACCTTAACCTTAGAGCAACCTTGGTAAATAAGCTTCTAACATATAGTCAGTGCCAATCAGAGTGATAACTCAAAATAATTTCATACCGATATAGTTTATAAAACTGAAATATTAACACATATTCATTTTCATATAGTATATTAATATTAATATTGTGTATTGAAATACTTTTTATAAAAACATCTGTGAACCGATTTATGTCAGGGCACAACAAATTAAAAAGATAAGGGTTTGTGAATGTATCAAAAGAAAATAATGGGGCGATACTTTTATGAGTCATCACATAAAATGAATATATCGTATGTTGTACGTGTACTCAAACTTACACAATAACTATAGAGTGTTAAACCAGCTAATTAAATTTATAATTACATTTTAAGCAGTTTTACTTTTTTTATGTATGCAATTAACACAAAATACTCTAAGGCAGAAATATTTTATATACACTACAAACAAACAGCAAACAATAAAACAGTGGTAAAAGTAAAGGCAACAACAACAAATTAAACAAAGCACTTGATAAGAACCACTGACTTTTTGTTTTAATTATTTACGCACATAATATTGAACTTAATTCATATATGCATGCAAAATATTTGTCTGTAAAAATATATTGAGATATATGTATGTATATAACAATATTGTGCATATAACTAAATGTAAACTATAGACAAATATATATGTGTGTGTATTGTTAATGAAGTGGGGTGATATAGTATAAACATTACAAAATAAACGTAAACAATTATCATATGCTTAAAAGCTTAGCGTTATGACGTATATCGCTAAGAGAGAAATAGAGTAAATAAAAAAGTTTTCAAAGAGTTAAGTTGTTTATAAAAAAAAACATGTTGTTAGCAATGTTGAGAAATTGTATAAGGAAGAAACAAATGATCTTGAGAGAAAAATAATATAACAAATACATTTTCTCTTTAAGTCATTTGTATTTCCGCTATTCATCATAAAACTAAAAGCTTCTTTATATGTCTACAGACTTATGACTTCTGTACAGAATTGTTGCTTCAACGATTACCCCCCATAAACGATACAAATTTTATTTCTTACGCTCACACACACATATGTAGTTGTTTAGTTAATTTGATTAATACAATAAAGCAGCCAGTTTATATGAATCGCTGTGCTTTGCTGTGCAAGTTTCAGTGTTAAAATCGCACTTGACGGAATAACAGTAGAAGTCGGAAATAAAAAGAGTTTAAAATTTAAATTTAAATAATTTAAGAACTTTTAAGACTGAAATATATAATTAAGTTTATTCATATTAATATAGTAAATAAAACATAATCAAATAAATTGAATTTATTATAAGAACAAAAAATAAATAAACTAAAGAAGTAGAGTGTTAATAATTACATGTGCTGTAAAAAAACAAATAAATATGTGAAACTCACTAGTTTTTCAATAGTTTAAAAAAAATATTGTATTGTAAATTAACAGTACGTTGACATATTATTTTAAAAATTTGTATAATTTTTCTGAAATTTTAAACAATTATAAGAAGGTATTTTGAAAACCCTTTTTCTTTATATTTTTATTGTTTGTGAATTTATTTTTTTTTGTTTTACATTTGCTTGTGCTTTTATTTTTCGTTATTTTGAAAACGTTACCAACACTCCGCATTGGACTTTGATACCAAACACTTTGCTTTTAGCTAGAAATTTGTTGAATCTTCGTATGTTTATACAAGAATCGAGTGATTCGTTTATAGCCAGCGAGTGACTAAACCGCAAAGGCAATGAAATAAAAACCGGAAAACTGCAATTGCAACTTAGCAACTCTGTTAAAGTTAGAGCTTCATGAAAAGTGAAAGAACTGAAATAAAAATATAAACAATTGTTGTTTAGCTTAATATAAACACTTATATATAGGAAGACATTAATATTAGAACTAAAACTATATACACAATATATGTATATGATTAAATCCCTTTATCGATTTTCGAGACAAGTACAGTAGTAGTGTCTAACGACTAATGTTAGTCGTTTGTTTTATTTAATATAAATATACAATACTTAAAAAATATACTCTATAATTATGTATTGTTTATTTGTGATTTAAAATTTTTTGAAAAATAGCCTTCACTTAAGTTGTACGACCGACAAGGTTTGTTGTTGTCAACAACAGCTGAAATATTTAAAAATAATGCAGCGTCACATGTGCATTGCAGATTGTGTTTATGTGTCTAGAATTGTTAATTGCGATAATAAATGAAATTCATTTATATTTCTTTAATAAAAAAAAACAGTTTCATCTATTGGTACCATTTCAATATATCCGGTTTTTAAATAACGAAATGCCTATATTATCAGAAATTATTACTGTTAAATATACATTTTTTTTTGTTTTTGCAAAAAGTTTAACCTTTAGAACTGTTAGTTTAATATTAATTTTAAAACCAGTTTAATAAAAACAAAATAAAAAAAAAGTGTATTAGATATACTATTTATTTATTTTTGTTTGAAGCTCAGAGTAATTTTATAAAAATTCAGCATCATAACTCAAAATAGTTAAGTTGAGTCTTAAAAGAAGTGAAAGCATATATGGGCTTAACTCAAAGTGGCGTGATTTCTTTACGCACAGCAGCAGAAATATTAAAACTGACTGAAGTATAAAAATTAAGCAAAACCTGAATTTGTTTAATACAAAAATAAACAAAAATCAAATAAAAGTATTAATAAAAGAGTAAAATATGTTAAGAAAAAAAAGATATTCACTTCTTTAAAAACTATACTTTATTTGCAAAAAAAAATATAATAAAAAAATTAATTTTTCTTGATTTTATTCCATTCTAATATACATAAATTAATAATTCATTCTAGTCAATTATTAATTTTTTTTTAAACTAATAATTATAGAAATTGTACTTTGTCACTTATATAAAAGTGGTAGCTTTGCTATTTTATTAACAATTAATAATTACTTTTGAATATCGATTTTAAGCAAAAAAAAATTTTTGCAGATAAACTTATATTCCATCATTTCACATTGAACTTTTTTTTTGGAGCATACCAAAGTGACGTGTTTTTATCACGCGATAATATGGCATGATCGACGGTTTTATTGTTAAGCAAAAAATTTATAACCGCGGTTTTTGTTTCAAAGCTTATAGATAACAGTAAAAACAAAAACAAAAAAAAATATTTTCGTACCTAATACCAATACAGTAGTACTTATTTATTATAGTAATATACTGATAAAATAGTTTTAACTTAAAATATTTGAAATGTTTATAGTTGGAAAAACAACTGATAACAGTACTTAATATTTTTAAAGATATTTTCCAAATAAATTTCCCAAAAATAATGAAAAACAAACAATTTGCTACAATATTTTATGAACATTAAAAACTTATTATCAATAAAATAAATTTTACTACAAAAATATTGATTGACTATATAAGTTCAATATTTTTAAATCGTATTTCTTATAACGTTTGCGATTGTCTTCATCAATAAATCGTTTCCTGATGCGAGGCTACCTCTTTCTTTTCGTAGAAAGGTGTTTTTAAATGATGGGTTCCAAGCCCGACACATAACCTCATATATCTATGAAAAGGATTTCGGTGCACACATTAGTTCACTACGCACGGATGAATGAACTATCCAGAGGGGGCCAAGTGAAGGCTGTGTGTCAACTTGGAGAGAACAGTGACCATATTAAATGCAAGCAGAATCTTTACCTTGCATGTTTACTTTCTTTTTCCTCTTCCACCGACTCAAATTGCCATTGCGAGGAACGCGTTTTGAGACCATAGAAGTCATAAGGTAAAAGTCGCCACACGAAAATTTTTCGACTTTTTGTATAGACGCCCAACAAAAACTAATTGTACGATATGCGTTAAACTTTGACAGAATGTGTATAATAGTATTGCCAGCGTGAAAATAAAAAAAAATTACCGATTGGATAACCGCGGGAATTCAAAAATAGGCCTCTCATTCTTTTTTGATCAAAAGGTATAGTAGCTTTTTTAAGGAATCTAGATGATTTTAAATCCTCAGATTTTTGTACTGTAAGACAATTAGCTAATAAGTCTAAATGAACCCTTAGGATCACCGTTGGAAAAGCTATAAATGATTTATCAACTCTTATTGTTTGATTGATATCGCTAGGAGACGAGTACTATTGTTTGTTAATAAATTAAATAAAGGCAGTAACTTACAGTTATGTGCAAAACAATTGTAACAAAGCCATAGTCGCAGTTTAAGTGAAAATATTACTACTAACAAATAGGTAAAAAATCAAAGTATTAATTAATATTTATTAAGTACTTTATTTATTTTTTGATGTATAAAATAAATTAAGAAACAATACATCGATCTCGTTGAGATGTCCCGTAACAGACTTGTCGTAGGATTGTTAATGGTTCACAGTTGTTTAGGAAACTATCCTAGAAGATAAAATCCCCGGTTTAATTAATCCTGTTGCTGTTTTTTGGGACAACAATAAAATTCTCTCATATCTGCTTTGTTATTATTCTGTGTGGCGATGATTGAATAATAAGGGCCTACCTTGGATGATCTTGGCCACCTTCAGGACCTTCTTCTAAAGACTATTTTTAAACATCTGAATTCTTATACCTATTATTTTAATAGGTCAGTAGGCCTACGTGAATCCTTAGGATTGTCGATTTAACCCAAGTTAAACTACAAAATCATATCTTATTTCCATATAAAAAACTTTTAAAAGTCAAATTTTGTTATTGAGCAATTTTTCTTTTTAAACACATATTTTTATAAAAGGGGTTAAAATACAATAACATATATACATCTGTATCTTCATTGTACAGTACAGTAACTTCCTATTAGCGATTATTTGTAAAAATATAAAATAAAACCTAACCGTTACTAATGATTTTTTATAATAAATTTAATAGATTTAAATAATCATTTGTTATGGTCATACTGAATAGCTTTCAGCTATTTATTCATTATATACAAATTAAGAAAATAATTGAAAATGAACAAATTTCCTGTGTATTCGGTAATTGTATAATATGTTTAGCTCATGTACATTCTGGTAAATTATTTTTCTATGGCACTTTTAGGGTTTCTGCAACAGCAGCAAAAGTTTTTCACTTCAAATTTTCTATTCATGCTCGTTTACGTTTATACAATTGCATACAATATATACAAAATTGGCAAAAGTTAAAAAAAGTATAAATAAATATTTCCTAGCAACTGTTAAAAACATTAGTCGTTGCCACATGTACTTGCATGAGTTTTCCTATTTTCGTATTGACGTCAAGGATGACACCTGCAGTGGCTTCCCTTTTGGGATTTTTTCAATTGTATCTTCAAATCAAAAGTGTTGTTATCTATATTTAGAGTTATTATTGTTATAATATGAATTATTCTTTTACCATATTGTAAACCTCGTAATATCAAATACATTTTCTTCATTCCATTGTGTTCTTAAAAGAACATTGAGACATAACGAACTTTTTCCAACTGTAACGATTTCTGGTTTCAAACACTTGGAAGGAATAAAATAATTTTCAAATTTGAATAATTGATTTGCAGTCCAACAAATTATATACAGACTATAAACTAATTGATTTCAAAGTCAAATATTTCCTAACATCACTAATGCTAAATACTTGACAATACTCAAACAGTGTTATATGGTCAGCCGAATTTCAATAAAGTAATCAAATTTGTGTTGTTGTTTCTTTATTACTGTTCGAAAAGTTGTTAGAAAGACTAAGTATAATATTTAATTATGATAAAATATTCCCTATGGGTGTGGAAAAATTCGGTTGGCGTTCGTAGAAAATTAGAAAATCATTTAGATAAACTGTCCTATATATTAATCTTTTATACAAATGTATATCTGAAGCGATTTAAATATACATCAAATATTAAATACATGTTAGAAAGATTAAAGATAATGATTAGTTATAATAGTATATATGTTACAGATCCGAGAAAGTGTAAGATGCCAATCGCAAGAAATTGGAATCTAAATTAGGCATACTACTTAATATATTAATTAGTCATATTAGTATGACTATGTACTAGTCATATAAAGTATGTCTATATATGACTACATAGTATATTTTAAAAAATCTAAAAATGATTATATTATAAAAATCTTATAAGAAAAACCACGAGTGTTCTTTTATTGTAATAATACATTCATTATAGAGATGGATAAGTTTAGGAAGGTGATAGCAAAAAAATTGGGATCTACTTGAACCAATTTATCTGTCATATAGTTTGAAAAAATACTCAATGACTCATATTTTCATTTTTTTCGACATTTTGAATGAAATATACTTCCGATGTAGAATATTTTTTTTAATTTTTGACAACTTACAAAAAAAATATTTTTAAAAATATATTTTGTAATTTTTTTGTTCATTCAATTTTAATAACATAAACATAGCAATAAATTTCCTCACATGATTAATTCAGTTACTTTGCCAAATTTTCTGTATTTTTCCTCTTGAAAATATTAAAGTAAATAAAAAAAAGTGAAGAAAAAGCTATTTTAATTTATATTTGAAATATACAATAGTTTTTTTTCATCTCAACGACCTCTAGTTATTAGTGTAAATAATCCAAATACATATTTATATAGCAATATTGCGCACCGTCAAAAAAGGAAAAAATAATATTCTTAAAAATTTTCCGAAACTTTTTCAAGATTTTTGCATTTCGGTGAAACATTTGGGCATTCATCCATTTTTAGAACGCTTACCTTGGCCGCACACAAGTACAAATTCTATAATTTCTTTGACTTTTTGCCTCATAAACATTTTTTTCAAAAAATTCGCCTATAAATCTTTATATAATTTTTGTTTAATTATTGCAGTTCAAAGTACGAATTCTACAGACTAACAACATTAAATCTTTAGAATTTTTTTGGTATTTGTGTTAGTCATAATTACGATATTAATTATTAATTTTTTAAAAGAGACTATTGTTGTGTTTGTAATATCTAATTTTTGCGAAAATCTTTTTATATAAATTTTTTTTTTTTTAAAAATTTCAAAATTGAGAATTAAGAAAAAAAAGCGCTACATAAATGGTAAAAAAATATACAAAAATTCCATGGTAATAATTAGTCTAACTAAAAACTAATAATCTAATCAACAAGCAATTGTAAAATATATTATGAGTACATATACTAGTAATATGTATAATAATAAACCATATAGTCAATTTATTTAGTAATTGACCTATGGTTAACGTGAATTATAGACTTATAAATTATATATCTAATATGAAACCATTTTTATCTTTCAGATAAATCAACTATAAATTTAGATATGATTCTAAAGCATATATAAAAGAAACATCGATAAGCAATTGGATTCTATACACTAGATTAGCCATTGATATATACATATAATACCTACATCTAGGTATTATCAATCAGTCTACATTTTTGACAACGAATTTTTCAAATTAAGAAACACAAAATGAACAGTTTGGTTAAAGTGTTTAGCAATTTTAGAGAATTCTATAGTGAAATTAATGGTGCTACACTTACTGGTGCAATAGACGTAATATGTGTGGAACAACCCGATGGAGAGTTCCAATGTTCACCCTTTCATGTAAGATTTGGAAAATTGGGTGTTTTACGTTCCCGTGAAAAAGTCGTAAGTATATTAAAGTAAAATTATTTTATTGTTTTATTATTAAAATTTGAATAATGGTATGATTAATTGTCAGTAATATATATGTACATAGCTCAATTATTCAACAGTACATATCTTATTATTCAAAGGATTTGTATATATTTATTTAAAATTTTTATTAACGTAGTATAGCAAATGATTAAATATTTAAAAAATTAAAAATGATAAAATATTAGTAAAAGAAAAACCTGATACCTACTTTCGGTTATTATCAATTCTTATATCTTATGAGCTTTAATATATTACATACGTACACATATGTCTAGCTTTCTTTTAAAAAATTGAGCTGCCAACTTATATTTTTTGTTTAAATGTATTAATAACTTATTTTCGACATTCTAGGTTGATATAGAAATAAATGGTGAACCAGTTGATATTCATATGAAATTGGGAGAAACTGGCGAAGCATTTTTCGTTGAGGAATGTCCAGAAGATGACGTAGAAGAGTTGCCAGATAATCTGGCTACTTCCCCCATTCCAACAAGCTATATGCCTAACAAATTTGATCATGAAATAGAAATTGATCCTAATGATAGAATAAAGTAAGTATGATAATTAAATAAAAATTAACTTAAATTTCAATTTTAAGCTTACCGCTATTTATATAACTACAATTAAAATTGCTTTATATAAATTGTTATTATTTTCATATACGATAATACATATATAAAATAGTTCTAAAAAAGTCAGCAGTATAATTACACAGACCTGTAGTTGAGGTATGATAAAGTATATTGTTGAGATGTGTAATAAAGTGTATTACAAATTTGTAAAGACTACAGTAGTGATTTCACAAATCTTTAATTGGCATATGATCATGTATATCATATTATCATTTATAAACCTATTTAATTCAAATTGTGCTACATACTATATATATATAATAATTATAATATATAATTACATATAATTATAATAATAATAATAATCAATATTTTAGTTTTGATATTTTCAATTTTGTAATAATTTTTTAATTCATTCTTTCATACTTGTAGAAATGCTAGCGATGACATACAGCTGCCATTACCATTACCTATACCTAGAAGAAATTCCATAGATTTGACAAAAGATGTCGCTCAAGATCAAGATGCTCCAAAGTTTGAAAATCAAGTTTCAGATTTTAGTCATAGAAGGTAGTTAATTCAGCTTTTAAAGTACAAAATAATAAAAATAATATCTAACAATAATTCTTTATGATCTCTATTAAAAAATAGACACACTGATAACGCATTGGAACGTCGAAATTTGAGCTTTCAGCTTAAGGAATACACAACTCAAAAGTTACGTCAAGAATGGGCTGAACATGAAGAAATTTTTCAATTTGACACCGTAGATAAAGAAAAAGATTGGATCAATAGCACACAGAGTGAACAAAAGCCACAGGAAACTACAACACAGAACTTATTATTAGATAGAGATGTAGTTTTAACAGAAAATACCAAAGATACAAATATTGAAAAGAACACACAAGATATAAGTACAATAAATAATACTTCAGTAAATAACATCATAGTAAGTGGTAACACAGGGGAACAACCTTCTAATAATAACAGTATTAAAGAAGAGTCCAAAAGCAAGAAGAAACGTCGCAAGAAGTCACAAATGAAAAAGAAAAACGCACAGCGAAAATCTTCATCAAGTAGCTCTATTGGCAGTAATACACCACAAGATGGTGTGTCAGTCAATGTACAGAGTGTCGATGAAAGTGAAACTATGTCTTTATCGATTTCAAATAACACAAATTCATCCAATGATGAGTCTACAACAAAATCTGGCGATCAACCTTCTGCTCCACTTATTACCGCAACTACTGGAGAAGATAGTATCTTAGCAGATACTTACCAAACAACACCAATAACTACTAACACTAGAATGATAGATTTAGATATTCATTTCTTTAGTGATACGGAAGTTACTTCTCCCAGTGGCAATGGAGTTGGGGGTGCGAGCCGCGGCGCTGGTCGCCCATCCACACCAATACAAAGTGATAGTGAATTAGAGATTACTCTTTCGCATGAGAAGGCTGAAGAGCAATTAGTTTCAAATACACCTTCATGGAAATGGGGTGAATTACCAACACCAGAAAAAAGTAACACTAAAGAAGGCAATGGTGACTCAGTTGCACAACACAAGTCAATGCTCAGTAGCATGTTTAATTTTATGAAAAAACATAATAAAATGCGTAAGCAGGGTACCGATGGAGGAGTTTATTTATCTGATCTAGATACCGATACCATGGACCCCGAAATGGTAGCAATGTATTTTCCTAATGCAACTATAACAAAAGAAGTAGCTCCAACTACATTACCAGTACCACTTGCTGAGGATGATCGTGAAAGTGGCAATGGTACTAGTCTTCCGCACTCACCGAGCTCTATGGAAGGTCAAAAAAGTGTAGATTCGGATTATGATGATGGAAAATTGCAAGAGAATAAGTAATTTATATATATATGAGTTATAGTATTGTATGTGATTTAATAGAAAATATATCATTCATTTAGGTATCTTGATTTTGTTGCGATGTCACTTTGTGGTTTTTCGGAAAAAGGAAATCCGACGGACGAAGAATTTGATAGACACATGGTCAAGTACAGTGATGTAAGTATTTGAAATAAAATTTTATCTTATGTTCAGAATTGCATGTATATAATGTGAGTTATGTATAAACTTAAAGGTTTTGTTGTTTTGCACTAATTTTTGTTACTGCACATGCACAATTGCATTCGTTTTAGCACATTTTAAATACAAATTTTGATTTTGAAATGTTAATTGTTAGAATACGGAACACTAAATCTTAAATAAACATAATTAGACACTTTACCTAAAGCTTTATCTAAAAAATTGGCATAAATTTCCATATAAAAAAAATTTTCTGCAGTGTCCAAATTTTTTGGAACATTTTTTTATATGACTTTACATAAGACTTATGTCAAATTTTCCTGCAAAATCGATGTTGATACTAATGTCAAAAAAAAAATTATTCACAAATGGAAGTACATCTGTTTATATTCAATCGATATATATCTTATTTGAGTCACTATAAATACTTACATTTTTTACTTTTAATAAAAAATTAAATATTTAGTATTTACAACAAAAATTAGTTGAGTTCATATACATAATTACAATACATATTATTACTGTATACTATTTTAAACAATATATCCAACATATTAACACAACTAAAAATAACCCCTATTAATAGGTTTGTGAAAATCCTAGCTTGTTTTCGTCACCGAATTTAATTGTGCGTCTTAACGGTAAATACTTCAGCTGGGCTGCTGCATGTCCAATTGTTATGACTATAATAACATTCCAGAAACCCTTAGCAGAAGTAAGTTCGATTATAAATAACACCAATGTGCCGTTCTGTACATTGAACTTTACATTGTAAACTAAGCCATCCAATTTGCAATACTAATAATGCACGCTTAAATATGCTTCTATAAGAAATTAATTTAAATAAAATATTTATATAAAGGATGTTGTGGAGCAACTCATGACAAACGCTAAACAAGATGCCGAAGCAGCAGTTGCTGCTTGTGCTGACAATAATAAAGGAGATGAGACTATTGCAATTGATGCAGTAGGTCAGTCTAAGCGTTCCTGGTGGTATTGGAGGAGACCTCAAACAGGCGCACAAGCTAATACAATTATAAAGAGCGCTGATAAAATAGATGAAAAAGGTAACGTCAATTATTTAGTTAAAAAAATAATCATTTACACATATACACTTAATGTTTTTAGATGCAGATCAAACTGCTGTTGGAACTCAAACAACTCGACCTAATTCCCCAGATGTGAGCGATAATACATTAAGTAAAACGGACTCAACTTTAAATGCAGAGAATACATCGGCATTAGTTGAAAATTTTGAGGAATTATCTCAAATATCTGCTAAAAGTGAATCAAGCCAAAATATCAAAAATGAGCGTTACAAAAAGAGTTTGCGCTTAAGTTCTGATATTATAGTAAGCAGTGTCTTGTATATAATTGCAATATTTATTTAACTTTCCTTTTTTCTTAATTATTAGAAAAAATTGAATTTAAAGGAAGGCATGAATGAAGTTGAATTCAGCGTTACTACAGCTTATCAAGGTACAACACGCTGTAAGTGTTATCTTTTCCGTTGGAAATATAATGATAAAGTTGTTATATCGGATATCGATGGTACGATAACTAAATCTGATGTCTTGGGACATATTCTTCCAATGGTTGGAAAAGATTGGGCACAAATGGGTGTTGCACAATTGTTTTCAAAAATCGAGCAAAATGGTTACAAATTACTGTACCTGTCCGCTCGTGCAATAGGGCAATCACGTGCTACACGTGAATATTTACGATCAATACGCCAAGGCGATACAAAACTGCCTGACGGCCCGTTGTTACTTAATCCAACATCATTAATATCTGCATTTCATCGTGAAGTTATCGAACGCAAACCGGAACAATTTAAAATTGCTTGCCTCTCTGATATACGAGATTTATTTCCTGATAAGGATCCATTCTATGCTGGCTATGGAAATCGTATTAATGTTAGTTTTAGATTAATTTAAAAAAATTTTTTAAATTTACAAAATAAATATTGATTTTTAGGATGTCTGGGCGTATCGAGCAGTTGGCATACCAATTATGCGTATTTTCACAATAAATGCCAAAGGAGAGCTCAAGCACGAGTTGACACAAACATTCCAATCATCGTAAGTAAAATATTAAAATAATTTAATTTTATTTAAATTATTTCACTGCATTTCTAAATGGTTGAAGCCTTCATTGTAAAAAAAATATCTACAGTAATCTAAAATTTTATAATAATTTACTTGAATATTAGTCAAAGTGCTAACATAGGTTCATTTATTAAGTATTTATATATATATATATGTATAGTTTCTTTTTCTGGAATCAAGTTAATATATTAATTATCATTATTTAATATCATCGTAAAGACCATTAAAATTGGCAAGAAATTCTAAGTATTAAACTCTAAACTCATCTATTAGTATATATTAACCGAGATCAGTTCATTCATAATACTTATTAAGCTTGAATATGTGAAAGTGATACTATTGTGTACTTCTACATATTGCCTGTTTGTGACGCTTTCCTAAACAATCACAGAATTACTTACATCAAATGCACAGTACTTTATTATGATTAAAAGCAATTGAAAGAAGTTGTATAATTTCTATATTTCCATTCCCACTCTTTTGTAAATTACATTGTAGTGGTTACATCAATCAGTCCTTAGAAGTTGATGAATATTTTCCAGCAATAAACACTGCTGATGATGATTATGAGTATAAAACTGATATTTTTGATGACGAAGAAGAGGAAGATGAGCTACAATTTAGTGAATCTGACAATGATGAATCCGATGGTATAGATGATGGTATTGATATTGAGCCCAATGATGAATATGTTGATGATGACATTGAAATGTATGAGAATGCAAAGATACTTTTACCAACAATCAATTTAGATGTAAAAAAAAGAAAAGTAGATGATTTTAGTCATTTAAAATTAAATGTTTGATAGGTATTATTTAGAAAACTTAATTTATACAAGTTAATAAGATCTTGGAACAAAAACATGTTTTGTTAAAAGAAATTAATTGTGATATTGTTGTTTGCAGTTTAGATAAGTTGTTATGTTAATTTTAAGTTAATTTAATTATACTCATATTAATTATATATTTTCAAATTGTATGGGATATATGAGTATATAAAGTAAATTTTATAGACAGATACAAAATATACCTGAAGAAAAAAGTGATAATTTTTTAGTAATACACAAATTTATTTTAAGATAGGGAAATTAATCAATTAATTACAATTACTAATGTTGAGCTATATAAATATTTATTATATTGAGAATTTTGTAGCTAATAGTAGCTAATGTTCAATATGAATGTATTAAAGAATATTGAATTCACATGAATTTGTAGTGACTTCAATTTAAATTATATTTACTATAACTTATATTAAATCAGTTATATGATGTGTAAATCATATATATTATATTTTCGTATCATATTTTTTTATTATTAAAAATATTAGTTTTATAATATAATTTTTATTGTTTTATTTAAGAAATAAAATTAAAACTTTATTGCTTTGTTTTGATTGCTTGTTTTATTACTATATACATATATATTATATGTGGTATAATATAATATATAAATGGCGTATCACCTACATAAACATATTATAGGAATACATTTTTTAATAGATGTAAGGACGCAATAACTTCAGGTTATAACTTCAAGCTTTACGTTTTAGATTTTACAATAAATATATATTTTAATGCTGACTATAATATTATATTTTTATGATGATATAAATTTTGTTAAATTATTTTGATATATATAAATAAATACTTCTGCAACTTATTATACACAATTAGATAATATTTTTTCTATAATAGAATCTTTTTTTCTTGCAAGTAAATATACAATTTTTTTAATAATGTTCTATTATATACAGGTTTTTAGTTTAGTCTTCATTACAGCTAAAAAAAATTATCAACGATCGAGAATTCCAATTGATGGCACAATATTTATCTTTGATTTGAAAAGGGCTTTAATGTTATTTGATATATAATTCGTTAACGAATTAAATAATATAAATATTGTAATTAGTTTTGATTATAATAGGTTTCGTTTATAAGTTTAAGTTATATTGATTCTCAAATAACCAGTACTAAAAAAAACTAGTATATTATGTATACTATGACTTATAAATATATTATCCCACGTAAAGGTGTATGTTTGATAACGTTCTCACCTTAATATCTTAACTGTAAAGTTAGATTTTGTGATATATGTGATTTCAATTCTTTTTAAAATGTTATACTTTCTACTGAGTTTTATAACATTTTTGCCTCAACCTCTAGCATTGGATTTTGTGACAAAACTGGTTGCAATTATTTTTGTTATCTAAATTAATTTAGTTGTTATAAAATTAGAATTACAATTTTTCTTTTATTAAATTATTTCAATCTATTTATCTGTAAAAACTCCAAGTAAGTTTTATATAAAGGTAAATTGAATTAACGAGTTCCAATAAAACTATTAAATACATTTTTATTTATAATTTATGACCATGTCTATATATTAAACAGATGTTAATGTACAAAATTAAACAAATTTAATTTTAAACTTATGATATATGATAAACTTATGTATAATGAATACCTTCATTACTATATTTCTTAGAAACCACTTAAATATTTTTTGGCCTATAGCAGTATTCTATTGAAAAAACAATATTAATATTAAAAAATAATTTTTTTAATTAATGCACTTGTATTTTTAGAAATCTGTGTTCTTCTTAGCTTATGAAGCAAAATGTATACCATATCACACTGATTTATCCCGCTAGTAGTCTAAGTCTGTATTATCTATATTCTTCATACATCATTGATTAAGTTTAAGAAACTATTTATTTGAAGATTTAAGAGTTAAAAGAATTGATGCCAAAATAATATTTATATGTTTTTTTAATAATACATATCATGAAGAACAAATTTATACTTGAATAATTGTAGTGTTAAGATAGGTGAAACAAATTTGTTTATTAGAGAATACTAGGTTATTTATCTAGAAATGATAGGCTTATTTACTTTAGTGATAATATTTATGTATTTATTAATATTAATAATACTGAAATTTTATAAATTTGCTTTTTTTGAATGTACTGTTATAATTGTTTTTTTAAAAATTTGTAAAGAAATTCTTTACTTATAACATTATTTTAAATTATATATACAGAATCATGATTCAGTATTCTTAATTATTAGGATTACTTCTGTAATTTGTTTTATATAAATATTTTTTATTTTTGTTATTAAAATTATCTTATAACTAAACCACGTGATTATTAGTTAATTAGAATACAAACTATTGTTTTTAATAAACTATTAAAAACAAATATCTATTAACAACAATAGTTTATGTATTTTTTGTTATAGTAAATATTATTATTTATATTACTATTAACATTTAAAATTCGAAATATTTATAAATTATTATATTTAAAAAGATATAATCTGTCTTTTGTATAAATTTGAATTATTTTACATTTAGAAATGCATTAATAGTTATTTATTTATTAAAATTTTAAATTATAAATATTTATTAATAATCATATTCTATATTATGAATACATTTAAATAAATTTGAATCAGCTTTTCAATAGATTTTTTATTAAAGATATTATTTTAAATTTATTCTATTTAATGTCTTATAAATTTTTTATTTACAGATATAGCAGTATGACTTATATTGTGGATCAATTCTTTCCACCAAATAAACCCGATGAAGGGTCAGTTGAATTTTCTAACTTTAATTATTGGCGTGATCCGATACCAGAACTGGATATAGATTTAGAAGAATTTAATAAATCAAATACTACATTAACAAACACTACAACCGCTAATCTACCGGTATCTAATAACAGTTTAAACGATTTCTCTAAAACTCAAGCTCCTGTGACTTCTTACGCAAAAACGTTAAGTATCATTCCTGAGTTAAAATAGATATATTAATTTCTGATTAATTTGTAAAGGTAACAAATATATTTATGTTTAATAATATTCAATTATAGTGTGGTTCATTATATAGAAGTGTTGAGTTTTAAAGCAAAAGAAAATTGTAATATCAACCAAAACAGTATGATTTAGTAGAGCGCATTCAAAATATTTCCATAAACTAAGCTGCATTTGGTACATCAATAATCAAGAAGAACATTTTAAATGTACTCGCATTTTTCTATATACGTTTTAAATAGTCATTTATGACTTTTACTGAAATTTGTTACAAATATATTTTATAACAAACTTGATACATTCAAATTTATTAATGTACACATTTTGCTTAAAATTAAAATAATAGAATAATATATTGTATTATGCATTTATATTATATAAAGTCCTTTTAAATATTTTTTTTTTGTTTATAACATACACTATTAAATAAAAGGAAGACTATAACCATAGCTACTATCAATTCCACTTATTAAGCTTAGTTCAGTAATTCTGATAAAGCAAATTATAATCTTTTACATTAAGCATAGAAATGAAATAATTAAATACGAAAGGACATTTTACTTAATAGAACCACACGAAAAATATTATTTTAAACAAAAAAAATATATAACGGGTAATCACTATCCTCGAGAAATCGTGAGCACAGTAATCAATTAACAGGATCAGACTCTAAAGCGGCAACAACAATATATTTTTACACAAAATCTATTTTGTTGTTGCCACTTTACACTGCTACGTTGTTACTCGATTACAAGGCTCGTTACTCGGGATCGTGAATAGCACTATAGTAGCAGTTTAGATTCGCATTTCTTTTCTTATACAATAAGTTGAAATATTTTTTGTGATTACTTTTTGTTGAAAACTTAATTTAAAATGAAAACTTAGTTTTGTTGTACGCTTTAATTTTTAAGAATTATTTAATTTTTTTTATTAACATTAAAGGAACATTCATATTTATGTTGTGATAAAATTTAAGAATTTGTAAAATTTACAAATTAACTAATTTGCGTGATTTAATTTTATATATATTCATATTGTTCATCTATTTGAATATATTTTTTTTTTTGTATCGATAACCAAAAACGAAACTGATTTGATCTTTCTGAATTTCTTTGAAATGAGTAGCAGTTAAGTTTAGAGATTTAGAGATTATGAAATAAAGTGATTATAAACATTTTCATATTATTAAAGTTTATGAAATTATATGTGCTTACATGAAATTATAGTAAATCATAAATGCATAAATAAATATTGCTTCTATTGCTTAAAAAAAAAATTTATTATTCTTTTTTTAAAAAAATTGTGCTGTAAAGGTAAGAAAAAATGTTTAAAAAAATCGGCTTATTATATTTTGAAGTTTGTTTCTGCAAATGTTTAATAGATGAAAGTCTTGCTCTAAGCTTTATGCCACTACAACACATCACAATCGTACCTGTAATTACTTGATTCAGTACCAATAGAGTATACTTGTCATCAATTTTGTGGTACCCAACACCTATTTGATGTAAACTATTTACAAAAAAAATAAAACCCAGCAGTATTGCTCAGCAACGCAAACTACTCAAATTATGAACGAGCACTACTCGAGTTATCACACAACAGTTTCGATTCTTAAACTGTTGGTAGTTTGATATGACACTTCTTTCTATATGTCTGCATTTGTTCTAGACTCCTGTCACTTTTAAAACCCTATCTTGTAATAATTGCAGTGATATTGGGCATATTTATGGAAAGTGTTATTGCTCATATAATTGGTTGTTATTGTTTTTGTAAGTCACAGGCATCTGCTTGCCCCCCGAAGGGACTACTTTGGGGGTGGTAAATGAAACTAGATCCGGCAATTCTTAGAATCATCATATAATTTATTTTACATATTTATTAATATGAGGTATATTTATACTTTCATACGTTAGACAGTGGTACAATATGCAGCCATATTATATTCATAGTTTGAATCAGTTTACTGTTTTTATAGATTAGTTTTTTCAGTACTTTCATTAATCGTTTTTTAAAGAACACATAAATTATTAATAAGAATTCGCAAATAGAAATCTACTATGGGCCGCGAGATTTAGAAACTAATATAACCAAACTATAATCTATCGAGAACGAAAATTCTACTAAATATAGCCAATATAGAAGTGCTTGAAATTTGTGGGAGTGCTGACTAATAGACACCCATTACGAAAATTAGATATCTCTTTTAACCAGAAATGCAGAACCTGCAATGAAGAAAAGGAAACAGAAATAACTGAACATTTTGGTACGAAGATCGATACTTTCTACTATGTAAGTCTATGAACAAATGACCCTGGCAACATCCAAAAAGTTGATCTTTACGAAGTAATTTATTTATCCACAGTGAAGTTTGGTTTTAATATTAAGATTTTCAAGACCTGGTATATGATAGCAAAACGGTGCTTGAGCACTACTTGAACAGACAAGAAACAACTGCCGCCACTAAAATGAACTAACTATTTCAAATTCTATGTACTTCCGGATATATTAGAATTTAAGGTAACGAAAAGGCAACAAAATAGTAAGGAGAAAAACCACATTCTTGTCTCCACGCCCAGAACTCTTTTTTTTTTGTATCGAAAAAGAGATATCTCCATGCTTATTAGGAAAAAAAGAAGAACAAAGATACCTACACTGGGACAACCTACCAAGGTCATTAAATTTCACATCACTTATAGAAACCTATAACCGATATAAGAATTGTTTAAGCATAACGAAGAATAGAAAAAGTATATTAACAGAAATTCTCTAATTGGATACTGTAGATTAAGCTATTAACCTAATAAACTGAGAATTGGAAGACGCAGAGAAATTACGAAGCAGATTGCATGTATGAAAGGTGTATTGTACTTTCTTTCGCATCTTGAATTCATAATGATTCAAGAATAAGAATAAATTTTACTATTTTAGAAAGAAAGTGAACTTAAAAATTGGATAAATGCTAGATGGCGCACAGTAGATCTTAAGAATAGCGTTATATTTTTTATAATAATTATGAAGAATGTGTGTGTAACTTATGTTTGTTTGCTATTTATTCGATATGCAACTGTTGACCATATGGAATGCAGTTTTGCATTAAAAACCATATTTTTCTATTTATATATATATAGTTTATATAGTGAAACAGTTTTATTTGATTATAATTGAACGGAAATAATAACACATTTTCTTAGTAATCCATGTGTGAGAATATATATATATATAGTATACTAACTAGTCGATGTCGATGTTTAAAACCGTACACAATTCGAACTCATTTACTACAGATATTTACATGATTCATTTCACCAATAAATAATAAAATAATTACGATTATATGAACTTGGATCTTCATTCACTCATCAACATGTGTTTATAGAATATATCATAATTATTATTGCTTACGTTGTTTTTATATTATTGGAAAAGTAATTAATATGTCTGTGCTTATGTTATGTTTCGAATTAAAAGTAATTTCATTTATTGGTACATATAAACAGTTGCGACTCGTTAACCTAAATAATTATAATTAATTAAGAATGACTAAATTTAAAGTTGCGAATTAGTTAAACGGTGATAAACCATAACATATCCCTGAAATTAAATAATTATTTTTTATGTATTAAAATACTATAGTGATTTTAACAAATAATGAATAAAATATAAGTTTAGAATTCCTAAAGGAAACGCAACTTTTATAAAGCATTTCAAGATGAAAAGTGTAGCTCTCGTTCGAGGATTATCAAAGATAAAACTCTCGTTCATAAATTCCTTTCCTACATAACAAAATTCCAATATACAACATAGCAGAGGATCTACTATTATGTGTAGAGAAAAGAATAACAATTTTTAAAAGAATAATCAATTTTGAAATCTACAACTTTTGCATATACATATAGTATATATGTATACTTAATAAAGCAAAAACTACAAATTAATGGGTATGGTGCAATAGAGTCCCGTACTAGTACCCATAACGACATAAAAGGTACCATTATTGAAGGTACGGTACGGTACTGTCAATTCAACTAAATAAACGCAATATATTTTTAATATAATTATCTATTTTTTATATATGAAATAGGTATGTATACGTATATTAAAATTGTATACAATAAAACTATAAGAAATATGTATATGAAACTATGTACAAGTCATGTTTTACAATAGCAAATATTGATAACATATTTTGTAAAGTAAACTTTAAATAAAATACAAAATATGGATAAAAATTTAACTTTATAAACAATTAAAATAATGAAAATAAATAAGTTTTGTAAATCGATATTTTCAATTTAAGCAGTCCTTTTGAGTTCAAGTTTTGACTGTCAACTCTTTTAAATAAAAATGACTCTCTACAGTACGATCATTTTTTTCAATGCGATGCTGATACGGTACCATTTAATATAAGAAACTACCGCAGTACCTAACTGGGGCTATTTGTCTTATTCCATATTCCGCAATGATTTTAAGTACCGCCTCTTGTACTGCATCTATTTGGGCATACTTCAATTTAGATACAAAAATCGGGCAGATATATATTAATATTAATTTTAAAAAATTCTATTATTATGAATTCTTCAAAATATTTATTAAGTCATAATATCAATAAATATGCATTGCAATAATTTATTTCTTACACATAATTATGCTCTTAAAACATTTGCTGATAGCTATATCTATTCTTCGCTGCGATTTCTGTCATCAGAAACTCTCTCCTCTAGTTAATAGTCTATGCACTGAGGATTTCAATACATGCATTCCTAATTCAATAACTTACCGTATCTCTTTTTAATATTTATTTTTATTCAAGATTTTTATAAGGCTTCTGATATAGTTTCTGATAGTTTTTCGGAAAGAATTTTCCCTCAATTTTAAATTAGTTCTTTTGGTTAGGTTATGTTGTAGTGTCGGCCTTGTTACTAAAACCCATTTGAGGTCAAATAATGGTACCACGGACATTCTTTGCTGAAAATTTTTCGCTTATACTTGATACAACCTGAGTTTTTAATATTTATTAATTCAAATAACTTTAATTATTTTAAATATATACGTTTTTCTGTAAGTTTTTTATATTTAAAAAGTATATTTTATTTTAATATATATATTTAACAAATATTTAAATAAAACTTAAAAATACTATTAACAAAATGTTCTCTGATTCTGATTTAAATATGCGATATTCCGGTTTATTTCCTATACAAATCTTCTCAAACATCCAGAAAAAAAATTTATTTAAATAAATATGTTAAGGTTAAAGCTCTTTACTGTGTATAAGGTTATGAACTTCAAAATTTAAATCAAAGCTTAACTTTACTTATACATATCTTAACTAAGTAAGTTAATAAAGTCATTACATTAATATTTTAAAGGATTTATAAAAGAATAAATTAGATTTGTTAAGAATTATTTGAATTAATGCAAAAACAAAAGATGAAATACTGGTACGATTTATCAACACCCTACAATTTTAAAATTATCATATATATTATATTTAGATTAATAACATATTTATATATTTTTCTTATATTGTCAATATAATTTACAAATAATCAATGACTTTAGTCATGTTTTTTGTAAGTTACAATAATTGCTAATATATATTTATGGAAGGAATAATTTATAACATAAGTTATATATATATAATATTTATCATTTATATGTAATAAGATTTATATATGTAAAATATAAATATTTAATTTATTATAGTCAGTTAGTTCGTTGTGGTGGAGGGAGGAACGAGTCATCTTCAATTAGCTAAAAAAGCGGTTTTGAATTCACAAAACCTCATAATAGTGGATAGTAGAGAGAAGGTTATTATATATTTATAATATTTATTACATATATATACAATATTTATTATATATATAATGCTTATTAAATATATAATATCTATTATATGTACATTTGTATATAACACATGTCAAATATATATTATTAACTTATTAAATTGAATTTTTAAAATAAAATTTCTACTTAAAAATTAATATAAGGTACAATATCATTAAAACTCATCTATTAACATTTACAATATACATACTATATATTTATATATAAGGGAATAATTTTTATTCCGAAGTTATAATCATTATAGCCCAGAATTGTTAGTATGTTACAATCCTCTTTACTCATCAATTTTACAAGCAATTCGTTTATGTAGTGAATAATTCGTTTTTGAAGAAACGATCGTAACGATCGTATCGAAGCGGTTTAGCTCGATTTCGCAGTCACTATAAAAAGGCAGAGATTTTCATACACCTTTCAGTTTCGTTCTAAGTAGCTAATAACTAAGTCGAAGTGAATTAGTTATTAATAACGATTTTAATTAAAATTGAAACTTTTTTATATCGGTTTTTAAAAAAAAATAATTTTAAAAATGAAATCGTTCATAATAAGTTTATGCTTTATAGCAACATTTGCTGCCGCTGATCATTTAAATATGGAACGTTTAATGGCCTCACGTGAACAATGTAAGGCTGAGTTTAATATTGGTCCACACTATATTGAAGAGTACATCGTTACCCATCACGAATATCCTAACGATAGCTTCATGCCATGCTATATACAATGCGTTCTTCAACGAATGGGTGTATTTGATCCTTATAAAGGTTTTGATGAACAATATTTGGTTAATATGTTACATGAATATGGCGCTGACGAGGATGTAATGAAAGCACATGTACACTCATGCAATGATGGCAATAAACTTAAGACAGATACCTGTCTTTGGGCACAACGCTTCTTTGAATGTTTCCTTCACAAGCATCCTAATCTTGGAAAAACAATCTTAGCAATGCAATAAAAATCAACTTAACAATTAATTAATTTCAAATGATGAAGCACTGATTAAAAGAATTTACAAAATAAATGATAAGAAATAATTAATTAAAATAATGAAAAAGAAATAGAAATAGTATGATACCTCCAAAAATTATTGTATTGAACTAGAAAGACTATATATTAATAATGTATTAATTATGTATTAATAATCAATTAGTTTAGGTGCATTATAAAATATATAAAAACTATATTCATATTTGCAGTATAATTTTGTGTGTTCTTCTAATTAAAATAAATCAATTGGAATTATACTCTATAGCAACGTAAAGGTTGAGAATAAATCACTCAGCCTAGTAAATACCATTTTATTTACAGATTTTTATATAAGATGCAGATCTGAGGTCAATTATTACTTAGTCTGATGATGTGATAAATAATAATCCAGTCAAGGCGCAAACAGGGGTTTTGAAGAAACCTCGCAGTTAATATAGAGTAAAAGTGCTCAGGTGCACTGACTCAACTTCCCTCAACATAATAATAATAATAAAATAAAAAATCTATTTTCTTGTTCCAATAAAAGAAAAAAATCGGAAGGAGAGATACAATTTCGATGTCGGTATTTCTATACGTATTTCGGCAAATACACTTTTGCCTTCATCTGCAGAATTCCTAATATAAGACAATAAGAAAAGTCTTTTCAGATTAACTAATACTTCAAAAATGTCTTATCCGAAAAGCTTGTCAATTTATAGTACTTATAAATTAATGGATTTCAAATTTTATGACGCATACATTTACTTGAGCGTATAGATGAGTAAATAATTTTTATCATAGAAGAAAAACGCGTAGTAGGCTACGTCTAACGTCGCTTGTAAAACACTTGAAATTTTTATAAATAATAGAAACATTTTGTTTACATATATGTATATACTCAGAATATCATATTTACAAATAATCTTCGATACATGTATGAAGTAAAAATCTTATGAAGAAGGTCAACTAAACAATATTTAATAGAGTTAAAATTTATATATGTCTATTACTTGTCTATTACTTCAAGATATTAAGAATTATTTGACTATATTCTCTTTTTCGGATGGACTCTTCTATTTCACCCTGCATCTAAAATAATATTAAAAATCATCCAATTTTGTTTTCCCATCCAATTTTGTGATTTTTTTTAAGACAAATTAAAAACTCCATTATTTTTGCGTAAAGATTTTTACAAGGTTTCTTTTCTTTTCCATCCCATATCTGATGAAATAAAAATGGAAACTGTTACCTTCCATTCCATTTTGCTCATTTTTTATGGCAAACAAACCACTTCTTGATTTATTACATTATGTTACGAAAGACATATGGTACATAGTTAAGAAGATAAATGCAATAGACTTAACTACCTATACCGGAATAACGTCAGCAACTATTACCATGTATATCATTGTTTTATATTTTATGCATCTATTTATTTGTTATTTGAAAGAATATGGTTCGCTGCGAAAACTAACCGAAACCTTTAAGGCATAATTTAAGCATGTATATATCGTGCATCGACCAAATAAAAACAATATATATATAGGAATAATAAAACGCTTTTTTGCATAAAGTGATTTCTCTTATTCTGACCTTGAACACCGATGCATGTTGTACAATGACCATAGATTATAGACCGAAATCCCGAAGGGTGTTTCTTCTTTGGAAAGTGCATGTACTTTCGAACAAAAGAAAATTTTATATTTATTTATTATATTAATAATTTTCGAAAATTTTTTTTATTTTTACAAGTTAATATATTATATATTTTGAATATTTAGGAACAAATGTATTTAATTAACCCGATTGACGGCAAATGCCATAATCGTATAAGGATAAAATTAGATATTATGTAAATGAAGTTAGGTTTTTCTTATTAGTTTTCTTATAATTATTTATAATATTTATGTTTTATATATTATAAATTATTGAAAATGTTAATTTTGTAAATGTAAATATAACCTAAATTTAATAAAAGAAATACTACTACTATGTATTTAATTATTAAAATGTATGGTCAAATTTTCAAATATAATTTACAATGCAAAATCATCAACTAAGGGAAAACGTTTCAGAAATTTAGATACTTTTTCCGATTCCCGTTCTATTCGCTTCTGACGTTCCTTCTTCGCTTTCATGAGATCTTCTAAATAACTTTTCCAGCTGAGTGCAGAACACGGTAAATTTTCAATTGTATTGATATTATTTGATATTGGAGTCCATGGTGGTAATTCCATTCCAATCGAGTCCGGTACTATGTTCGCATAATCATTTTCAGGATTTGGCAAATTTTGGTCATCTAAAAACATCTTCGCTTCAAATAAATTTTATGTACGTTAAAAATTATAATATCTTCGTTGCTTCCCAACAAGAGTTTTAAGGATACTGTGATAACTAGGCTCTGATATTTGATCTTTTATAGTGACTTTTTAAAAAGACAGGTAGATCACAATTTATAGATATCTCCCTGAATATCGTTTATTTAAAAATTGTGGTTACAAATAAAAATCCTTTCTAAGCATAACATTTGTACTACCTGATAGGTATATGCATATATTTATAAATATCTATATATCTATATATCTAATATCTATATATTTATAAATATATATAATGATAATTTATATAAACGTACGTAGTAAATTTTTAAGGACTGTTGATTTTATTTATTATTTTTTTTTATTAAAAAAATTATCTGTAATTCTAGGTAAGATTAATTTAATATTATTAATATCTTATTACGATTGAGTACAAAAATATTCGTGCTTAAGGTAGCTTAATATAAATATAGATCTAACACTTCGTCTCTTAAAGTAATCAAGAGAATTACTGTACCTAACTTTAATAAGGAGTGATCCTGTTATCAATATTAAAATGGAGCAAGTCTTAAATGAAACCATCTTAACTTACTTCTACTTAAGGAACTATATTTTTCTGCTTACTCTTCACAGTTACAATAATTAAATCATTTTAAGAATTTCGTCCTTATTACTATAAAATTTTAGTGAAAATGTGAAATTATTACTTCAGTTCCATGAACTTTAAGAACGATTCAATTTCTATTGAAATTTTAATTTAGCTTCCCTCTAATTAGGCAATAACTTCTACTTCCTACAATATTTCTTTGTATAACAAATATTAAAAATAAAAAATTCTTAAGAATTTCTCTATAAACATTTTATTGCTATATGTAGTCTCATTGTTTTTCTTTTACGATCTATGCTGATATGACCTTACTAATATTTGCAAGTATGGATAATCTCTGAATCGAATTCTTCCTCGTCATAAACATTTAAAAGGAAAACTAACAATCAGAGGTCAATAAGAGAAGACGACAGTTTTTTATCATCTTTCCAGACATATTTAATATTTCATCAGAATTATGTAAAAATTATTAAAACATTAGTTTATTTTGATTTTGAACAGAAGAAAATTTTATATTTATTTAATATATTAATAATATTCGAAGATTTTTTTTATTTTTACAAGTTAATATATTATATATTTTGAATATTTAGGAACAAATGTATTTAATTATTAAAATTTATGGTCAAATTTTCAAATATAATTTACAATGCAAAATCATCAACTAAGGGAAAACGTTTCAGAAATTCAGATACTTTTTCCGATTCCCGTTCTATTCGCTTCTGACGTTCCTTCTTCGCTTTCATGAGATCTTCTAAATAAATTTTCCAGTTGAGTGCAGAACACGGTAAATTTTCAATTGTATTGATATTATTTGATATTGGAGTCCATGGTGGTGATTCCATTCCAATCGAGTCCGGTACTATGTTCGCATAATCGTTTTCAGGATTTGGCAAATTTTGGTCATCTAAAAACATCTTCGCTTCAAATAAATTTTATGTACGTTAAAAATTATAATATCTTCGTTGCTTCCCAACAAGAGTCTTAAGGATACTGTGATGACTAGGCTCTGATATTTGATCTTATATAGTGACTTTTTAAAAAGACAGGTAGATCTTAATTTATAGATATCTCCCTGAATAGCGTCAATTTAAAAATTGTGGTTACAAATAAAAATCCTTTCTAAGAATAGCATTTGTTCTACCTGATAGGTATATGCATATGTTTATAAATATCTATATTTATATATATAATGATAATTTATATAAACGTACATAGTAAATTTTTAAGGACTGTTGATTTTATCTATTTTTTTTTTTATTAAAAAAATTATCTGTAATTCTAGGTAAGATTAATTTAATATTATTAACATCTTATTACGATTGAGTACAAAAATTAATTAAATATAACATACAGATTCTGCATGATCTTAAAACAATTAATACAATTATCGGAAAATATATTATATTGAATTTATATTGAAAATTTACCACTTAACGGAAATCGTTCCAAAAATTCGGGTAATGTTTCGGAATCGCGTGCTACTCGATCTTTGCGTTTCCTCTTGGTTTCCATGAGATCATTTACATATAATCGCCACGTAAATGCAGTACTCGGTATTCCTTCAATTGCAGTAATAATTTTTGTATTGGGTGACAATAGTGGTGATTCTCTTCCACTGTCCTCTAGTACGTTTACGTTAACATTTTCAGTATTTGCCACAATTTTATCATCTGGAAACATCTTCTGCGCAACAATTAATATTATTGGCTATTAGCTTTAGGAGCGATCGTTTGCAAGAAACTGTTACTATCAGGGTTAACTTCGCAAATGATTAACCAAGATTAACAAAACAATCTTACGACCAATAATCAATTTTACAATCATAAAACTAATCATCACTATTCTTATATAAATAAATATTAAAACATTTCATAGCATTGGAAGTAAAATAAACAGTCTGCTTTTAAGACTATGCCTCATATATATGTTATAGTAAAAACAGTCAAGAATGTTAATGATCGTTTATTATAAGTATCATATTCTGTTTTAAGAAGATAAAAACACATGTTCTATTTCTTATTTGTATTTATTTATATATATATCGAATTTTTATATGCTACCATGTTTTCATATTTCGTAGCCGTAATTTTATTAGTCAACAACATTTTTTTAATGTAGAAATTAAACTTTTTCAGAATAAACTATTCCGCTATGATTTATCCTTGTAGAAATTATAATATATTGTTCCAAGCCTAACACTATTTCTCTCTAATATAAGTTCACCAAATCTGAAAAACATCGAAGAACCTCATATCTGAGTTATCTATAGCGCATAATGTAATCTGAGTTCCTTTACCGGAGAGATACGACAGGAACACCCTTGTCAAAGTCTTTCTACCGAATTTTTTGTCAGACTACACCGGTATTTATAAACATTAAATGTATTTATTACACTAATCTGGATAATCTGTACATTGACCTATTCACAAAAAAAGGTACCTACAAACCCCATATTTTACCAAAGTGTGATGCTGCTTGCGTATGCCGACGATACTGATATTGGTGGCTTGAAGACTCACGCCGTCAGTGCGGGGTTTTCCAACTTAGAAAAACAAGCGACATAAATCAGTCTTATGGTAAATGGGGACAAAACAAAATACGCTAATGCTCCTCCCTAGTGCTTCTCTAATATGGAGAAGGTGCAGAGAATATAATATAAATTACTTATACAAACAAATGGTGCACCGTGGTGTGTCAAAAACGCTCATATCCACAAGGATCTTGGAATTTCAAAGATCACTGATGTTATAGTTATATACTGCCAAAATACAAATCGAAATAATATCAGCATCGCAATCCAGTGGCTCAAAACGTCTTTCTAGTTCCATGATCCCCAAATCTATCTAAGTCTTTTTTATCCTGCTTATTACATTATGTATAATTTTAGAGTTAATAAACTACGAATAGTTTTTTCAGAAAGCTTTTTTCGGATACAAGAACTTCGTTTGAAATTTCAATTTGATCGCGTTGAATTGGCATATACTGCTCTATAGTATGTTAAATATTAGCATTGATTGAAGTTTCATTTAAACGTTTAATGAAATGAATGTGATAACTAGTGTTAAAGTGATAGAGTTGCCAAATGCTTCAGTTATTCGTTGAACATACTGTACATGTGTCATAGTACGTTTCCACTATATTGTTAGTCCAGTTAATTTACTTGAGATTCAAGTAATTCAAGCAATCTCAAGTAATTTAACTGGTCTAACGAAGCTAGTGGAAACATGCTATTAGGATGTGGATAGGTGAAAGTAGTGTGACAGGGGGGTGAGAGAACTGTTTAGAAGTAAAATTGGATTGGGAATGGGTGTGAATTAGATTGAAACGAGGAGGATTCAAAGAAACTACTTTGTATGTGTGTGTGTGTACTACAGTTTCTTTATCTTTACCAAATCAGTAACCTGCGAGAGCATTTAAAACATCATTGCGATGAGCATTTCAGCCGAAACCTCATCGCCGTGGCATGTGCAGAAAAGCTCTACATACCGTCGAGTTTCAAAAGCGATTGGGTCTGCGTCCTGGGAGTGCGGTGACAGGTACGTGTTTTATTTGAAATGTGTCGTTTATATGTGTTTCTCAAATGTTTGCACATTTTGTTTGATAATAATATGTAATAGCTAAAATATTTTTTCAACTAATAAATAAATAATTTATTTGTAAAAATCTCAAGTTATTGATCAAATTTAAAAATTTTTTCATGTCAGTTTCTGAAGTTTCGTATATCATTACATCGAGAAATAATAACAGTTTCTTGATTTTGCAGGGTATCATAATGTCGGCTCACTTTGACACCGCGTCAATGTATTTCAGTCGTCAACTCTATATACATACTAGATCTGTTCCACGAGCTACTCGTAGTAAAACTCAAGTAAAACACAAATAAAGTACAAACTGAGAGGTAATACAAATAAAGTGCCAAATTACGCTCTTTACATAGCTTTCCAGGGAACAGCTTTATGTAAAATCTGGTGAGAACACCAGTGCTACGGAAATAGACAATACAAAAATTTAAATTCAAATCAAAATAGCTGATTCACACATCATACAAATATTACTTTAAATAAAATGTACGAGTAAAGTCTGTGTAGCATTTTCAAATTTCGACAGGGATGTTATGCTCTCTCAGATGCTCTCATTTATTCGAAAATTTGCTGGTGGAACGCACTTGTTTATACACAGTGTTAATCAAAGTTACTACGAGTAGCTCGTGGAACAGACCTACTATAGATTTGCTATACTAATTTTTAAGTATTGTAAACATACTTTAAAGATTAAATAAATCTAATGTCTTAATTTCGCATAATTCAAACAATGTAAAATGTGTACATATTTTCTTCTATGTTCAAGCTATTTGAGCCAGTGTACTTGAGCAATTTTACTCTTTGTTAACTCGAGATATCTTCAAAACTCCTCTTTACGCCTTGACTGGATTAATGTTTATCACTTCATCAGACTAAGCAATAATTCACCTTAGATCTGCATATCTCCCCGAGAAGCCTGTCGTTTTATATTTTATATAAATAAGTAAAACAATTTTTAATAGGTTTAGAAAGAACTTTATTTCAGAGATTTTTTAGCTTTTAGTTTTTACAGAGTTTTATTATTTTGAAATGACTAATTTTTTATATTATATTTTCCATTTTGATGTGCTTCTTTTCAAGATTTTTTGCTACTTAATAGGGTGTTGAATGTTGATTTTTTTTTAATTGCCATTATTTTTTTATTTTTTCCTTTTCAGATTTTTCTTTTTGTGCCATTTTTTCTTTTTATCTTCCTTTTCGACTTTTTTTAATTTTTTTCAAGAAAATCTTATTGTTTAAATATTTCTTATTTTCTTTTTCTCCATCTTTTCCTTTTTTTTTGATATTTTTTTTAACTCCTTTTTGTATTTTTTTTTTTAATTTTGATAAATTTTGCAGATAAGCAGTTCGTAAATTAAAATATTTTAGGGGAATTTGTAGTGGAAGTTTCATTCAAAAAACATTATAAAAAAACATAAAAATAAAATCGATGATAACAAGTAGTCCATTTGTTTGTTTTTTTTTTATTTATTTATTTATTTTTTTTTTTTGTTCAAATAAATATTTAAAGTTCTTAAGAATCCTTTTCTATTCATAGTCATTTCGTACATATACTTTTTAAGAAAGTAAATTATTTTCCTTAATCTCATATACTTTGGATATATTTTTTCTCTATTTTTTTTCTTATGAAGCATGGCAATATATAATGTTTTTTGAAATTATTGGCTATGAAAAAAAATCTGAAATTAAATTCGCTGTTTTAAATTAAAATGTTAAAAACAAAACGTTTACAAAAAAAAACAAGTGGTGACATTATTTACATATGTATGCTTGGTAAAAAATGCAAGAAAAGCAAACTTTTAAACAAAATGATAAATGTAAAATATTAAAATTAGTTAATTATTTCAAAAAATTTAAATATTCACTAAAACTAAATATCAAATATCATTCAAAATCAATATACAAACAAAAAATAAAAAATAAAACCATTGCTAAAAATTCATATTTTAAAATAGGTGTAGAATTCCTCAGTTACTAAAAGATGGTATAGAAAAAAATTATTTCTCAATAATCTTTTATATAAAGACAAAACAGTTCAAAGTAACTATAATTTAAATTATAAATTTATAATTTATTAAATTAATTAACTTATTAAATTTAAAGTTTTATATTCTCTTTTAATTTAAAGCTATTCAAATTTAAAAACATCAAATTTAAAATTATGTAAATTTTAACATTTTAATTTATTTAAATTTAAAGTAATTTGGATTTATAACTTTTTAAATTTATCATGTTTTAAACTTCAAATACAAATTACAAATTAAGAAAAATATGTTCAAAGCTTTTTATATAATTAAATTTTAAATTCACAATTATTTAAATTTAACATATTTCAAATTTAAATTAATATATATATCAAATAATCAAAATTTAAAAAAAAATAAATGTTTAAAACTTTTTAAATAACTAAAATTTAAATTCATAATAAAAATTTGAAATTTGAAATGTTTAAATTTTAACCCCACTCATATTTTACATGATAAATATACATTAGAAAATCAAAAATAAAATACTTTTACTAGTAATGTTCATTTAAGGTTATCGTTTAATAAACAGCAAAATTATAAATTTGTAATATATGTAAACGCAAATACTATAAAAGTGTACGAGAAAATTATAAGCACCCATTTTATTTAAAAACTTAATATATATTTGTCCAAATAATGATAAATGCCAAATTATTAAGAAAATATTAAAAACAACTTCATTTCGACTAGGCCGATATGCAAACTCTAGACCCAAACACTGTGATTTCATTTACATATATTATAATTCAAAAAATCTCATATTAAGCATAAATTTTGTGAAAAATCACTTTCAAATTACTTGGGTTTAGAAATAGTTTAATAAAACTTATTTAAATATCAAACTAAATTAAAAGGTTTGATTAAAAATTATATTTTATTCAATATATAAAAATACAGATTATATAGTGTTTTTAAACAAACCTTAATTTAATTAATGATTTCATTATATATCTATGACAATATTGCCTGAAACACACAAAAATAAACTAAACTATTAATATTCATTTCATTTACTATTTTTCACCGCAAGTTACAATTTTCCAATGTTCTAATTCACTGACCTACACTCCAATAGGGTTAAGGATAATATTACTACAATTTTTAAGACTACATCAGTACTTAAATTTTAAAAAAATGTAATTTGTGTGTTTAAAGAAATATAAATTTAGAAGTGGTATTATGTGGCATATGGTCTAAATGGTTATCATGAAAATAATATAAATTTTGCTTCTTTATAAATGATATAATTAGTGTTGTTTCAAGCAATATGCATAACAAATACAAAATGTAATTAAAAATAATAAGAGCAACAAAATTAAAGGCAACTTACCATATTAATCAAACATTATTAGTCAGTATGGTGTATAGAAATTGGCGCGACCACGGTAACCCTTACTAAAACCACAAAAAAAAAAAAATTTGTTTAAAGAAAAATAAAACGCGTGCAAACAATAACAAACAATAGATATGTTTATGACTAAAATCCGCTTACATTGGACGACGAGTGCCACGGAAAGTTGAATGACAGCAGGCACGCGATATACGTGCTCCTCTACCTCTAAAACTACCTCGAGCAAATCGATTAGTAGTGGATAATCCAGGACGATTGGTGCGTTTGGACATAACCTGTTCCAAAATATATAATTAAATCAACTATATATTATAAATTTTAAACTTCTTACCTTTATCTGTCGCCCTCTGAACAGTGTTTCATTCATTGCCAAAGCCGTCTCTACAAATTCTTTTGAGCCAAATTCAATATAAGCAAAACCCTTTGGATGCCCATCTGATTTATTGCATAGAATCGTCACTCTGTTAATTGTTCCACAACCATGAAAATGCGATTCTAATTCTTCAGCTGATGCTCCATAATCAACATTCCCAACATATACGGAGCGCGTATCAATTTCTTGTTTTTCTTCTAGGGTTAATGGTGTCGCAGGAACTCCAGACGGCTGTGTCATTTGTTTATCGACTTCTGTTTGCATTTGTTTTATTTTTTCAGCTTCTTCTTCCATTTCTTTAACTCTTGCTTTTATTGCTTCAAGTTCAGGATCAATTTGCATATTATTTTCGTCCTTAAAATAAACCAAATATAATTTTTAGTAAACGACTTGTGTGTCGGCTAAATGCATGCACGCCCAAACTTAATGGAAAAATGGCTGAACCAAAAAAGCTTCCTTTTATGTTATTCGTTATATATAATTCGTTTATTTATCTCACTTATCTAACAAACAGGTTTTTTTTGCTTACCTCGTTTTCATTCATCAATTCCGCTTCGTGCTCGCCATTAGCTTCATCCAAATTTTCTAGTAGTTGATCTTCGTTCAAAGTAATATCTTCGTCTGCCATTTTCAATCGATAATTCCGCGTTCCTCTTTAAATTTTTTTCGTGGTAAACTTAGGATGTAAATATACACATATAGTAATGGAAAAACCCAGCGTTGTATTTTTTAAGTTAACTTTATCTTGCTAACATTCCATAAAATAAATAAATAATGATATTAATAATAAAATCATCAACAATTTAATGATATATACATATTATTTATTGAAATCAATCTAATAAATATATATGCCAACTTATTTATTATCTCGCGACACAACTTTTCAAAACAATGGGTAACACTTTATCACAATATTCTTTTCCACGTTTTTTGTTCTCATTCGCGAATACTGATGTTTTAATACATACAAATTTATAATATAAGACACTATTTCCCGAACTTAGTATGTTTACCTTTGGCAGCTATTAAACAACTAATATTTATTATATAAAATGACAATTTAGGCACTTTTGTGTAAAATTTCACGTATTTTCGAACACGTCCCTTTCTCTTTCTCAACCACTCTGCTTTGACGTGATACTATCTTCCCGCCGGCCATTAATAGTAAATTTTTCGTTGAATTTAAAGTTTCGTCAAGTAAGTGATGCCATATTTTTTTATATGCAGTAACACGATTCGGTATGACAATTACACATTGAAATAATGTCGTTTGCTGAAAATAATTACAAGGTCATATATAAAGGTTATTCGGGCGTGTTCGGTTATACCTCTTTTTAGATGAATCATTATATACATATTAATATATTAATTATTATATACCTTATATGTCATTTCAAAATGAATCGCATTAAACTATTTTTGTATTATTTACTTTTAATATTTTCATTTTATACTTAATACTCAACATTGTTGCGTTTTTTATTTGGACAACCTTTGAATAAGGTCCAGCAATTAGTAAGACTACTGAAATCCACAAAAAATGTTTAATTTTTATGTTCTATCTTTTTGTACACAAAAATTGTAATATAAATTTAATAAATAGTTTCATAACAATAACTTAACAAATTCTAGTTATAATTATGTCCAAAACTATTATTAAACAAATTTATTAAAAATTTACTCACTTCGATATATCAGATCCAATATTTCATAAGGTCTCCGTATTTAACTATTCTTAGTGTGACTTAAAACTTTTCTATTCTTTTGTAAACACGTCTCAAAAGAGCAAATAAAATAAGCACTACTCCATTCAACTCTGGACAAAATGGAAATTTTGTTAGGCTTATATGCAAAACACATAAAAAGTTTAAAGTTAAAATATCGAAAATGAATAATAATTCTTTGCAATTATTGGTAAGAATATTTTTCTTTTACATGATTGTGAATAAAATATGAATTTTCATGACTTTTAACAGTAAAATAATAAATAGAAAAAATAAAATAATTAACGAAATCATTCGTTGACAATTAACTGAAAATTTCGTATGTAATTACAAAAGTCGTTCACAATAGACGAATTTTTAGTCTTGGCAACCATGCGATTTGAGCTGCATATTACTTAGGCGATTTCAAAGAGGTTGGACCAAATAAGCCAACAGTGTTGTTGTTTTACATGAGATTTAAAATAAGCGGCTGTTCTTTTGTGATATACTTACTAACCAAAAGACCTTTTATAAGAATTATAACAACAAATTACATACTTAAAAGAGTTGAAACCGACTTTGCAATGTATTTTATTGTTGTGCCATTGACCTTCATTACTGAAAATCTCTATAACACGAAATAAACACACCATGCACCGATATATAATAGTGCTGTTCATTTTATTCGGATTTTTTAAAAACCCAAGTTCTACGATTATTCGATTTTATACATAACCTAAAACCCATGAAATCTCTATATCTATTATGTAATTCAAATATTAATTTTTTTATACAATTTTGCTTATATATTAATTTACATTTTATTTTTTTCCTAGAAATAACGATTTAAAAACAATAACAACAGTAACAACAATAACTACAACAAAAAAATTTGAATTTTAATATACAAAAATAAATTTGCGCCTACCTGCGTGATCATTAGAGGTCATTCAGGTCAAATAATTATGCATTGAGGAGCATAACTAATTTAAAAGGTTTTATTTTGTGATTTAATATTTTCTTAGAAAGGAAAAATGAAAACTTTTATAAATTTTTCATAAAATTAGCATAACTAATTTCTTCATAACTAATTTAAAAGGTTTTATTTTGTGATTTAATATTTTTTTAGAAAGGAAAAATGAAAACTTTTATAAATTTTTCATTAATATCATCAAATTTTTATATGTGTATTTTATATATAATATTTTCATTAATTTAATTTTTTTAATATAAATTATAAATATAAGTTATTTATAATTATAATTTATAAATTTTTTATTTAATAATATGTAATTAAATAAAATAAAACAAACACATGTGTATAATTTCCTGCATAAAATACCAAAACCACAAAATAATACAAACAAAGCAAATTCTATCATCCTTCAAACAATTTGTGTGATGCACGTCCGTTTGCATATTGTGCTCTCACATTAAATTTTCAATTTCGGAGACTTTTTTAAAATCTGTTTAATCAGAATGTCAGAATACTTCGTAAAACCGAATACGAAGTCTAAACATCAAGGAATACTTGTACAAATATTCTTTTGTTTATATCGTGCTGGAGAAATGAACGCCTAACAACTTTAACTGGCAACTCTTCTCGTTTTAAATCGAAACGTCAAAATTTGTGACGAAGCGTGGAATGTTATAAAATATAACAAAATATTTGTATATTGTTTTGATTATAGTAATGAGCGACTCCGAATATGAAGATGAAGATTCTTATTTAGTTTTCGCAGACTTTCAAAATCAGTTATTGAAACATGAAGTTGAAGACTGTAAACAAGCAATTAAAATAATTGGATTAGAAACGAAAAATCCAATTGCAGAAATAAAGGGCAACATATTTAAAGGTTAGGCGTGGTGAACTATTTTATAACATTACAGAGCACTAATATAAAAAATTAAACATTTCAGGTAATTTTGACTTTGCCTTGGCTACTAAAGTGTTTTTCAGTGATGATTGTGCGGAAAACGTTGCAGCTGATACACTTTTTGAAACTTCGTCTCCACAAATGTACTCGTATATGGGAAAAACGAACAAAATTATAAAATTTGAAAGAATGTTTATAGGCGAAAACACTAATATTGAAGATAATTCAAGTTACACAAACAAAAATATACTGGAAGATAAAAGTACTGAACAAAATATTAAATTAAATATATCATATACTGAAGCTATTAAGACTTTTCCAGAAGATAGACAATAATTGTGTAACTTTTATATTGATAATATTTTGATTGATTATATTAATCTAAATCTAAATGTCTATAGAAACAAAAGTAATGGAAGAAATAATGGGAGTTGAAATGGCTCCTCCCATTTCGCTTAATGATTTTTTCGTAAACTATTCAAATAAGCTTAAAGAAAATTTAATTTTTATGATCGAACATCCATTAGTGGAATTAAATATAAGACATTGTATGCGAAATCGTATTACGGACGAGGAATTATTGAATCTGGAGGAAGCTACATCACTAAATAAACTTTCAGTGCCAGATGAGAGTGAGGTATATGAATATCAACCAGGTGTTTCTGAAATCTATCGCTGTCGATACAAATGTGCTGAAAGTGTATCAAATTTGAAATCCGATAATTATTTAAGGAATTCTAAGAAACAATCTGAAAAAAATCCATTTAAGCGATCAGCTGAAATATATAAGATGGTAGAAACTCCATTTGAAAAAATTGATGCAAGGGGTTTTGTTAGCGATTTAGTTATAACTGTAAGATTTTACAGTCCACGACGTGTTTCTCATGAAGGTCAAAAATTGGAAAAACCTAAATTTGCTGAAGAATTTCAGTGCTTGGGAAGTAATTTACTAACAGAGCTTCGGGACAAAGTTTCATGTATATGCGGTAAAAAAAGATTTTTTGATGTAAGTGACGAACCATATGCAGAACTTCCAGAAAAATTTCAAGATCCTGGATTTTTTTTTATAACAGATACATTTTACAACGATATGCGGATTCCACAAAATGCTGACTATTCAGCAATTATACGTGAATGGGCTAAAAAAACTAATGGTTTACAGAACTTTAACTTTTCTGTAAAAAATATGGAAAATGTGCGTTTTTTTGACCTAACAGTAAGCATTGGTTTTCCACAATTATACCAGCATCATGGAAATTGTCAACATTTATTTACTTTTTCACAAGTCGAAATCCTAACACCTAGTGATCAATACTTTTCAAAGAAATGTTATCCAATTTTAAAATCATATAATGTGCACACTAATCGCATATGTGAAATGTGTAGTAGTCAACATTACTTTTTTGTCGTTAAAAATAGTAATCGCCAACTGCATGATCCAGCTTATTTATGTGGAAATTGTTTGAATGATTTTTTCTATACCGGTAATAAAAAAATTGGTGAATTTGTTGCATATCGAGTACGCGATTTTAAAATTGAAGATAATAACGCTGAAAAATCGGATGATGATAATGAAAGAAGATCTTCATGAAGAAGACTTTTACTACTTTTGAAATAAAAATAGCATTATTGAAGATAATCATTATTAAATTAATAATATGGAATTGGAAAAACAGAATTGATGTTGATTTATCTCCATACATACAAAATCTTCTTACATACTAAAAGCAGGAAATTTTGCAGAGAAGCCAATTATTTTGAATTTAGCTGCATTTAAATGATTATTTTATTTATTTTATGTCATATTTTCATTATATAGGGCATGCTGTATCAAAACGATAAATGTGCAAGAAGTACCAGCTTGGTCGAAAAATTAGAAGAAAATTTGTGATTCATTTTGAATTTTTATCAAAGAATATATTATTTGAATGATTTACGTCATTTTGATGCAGGATGATTTTGGTGCAATGATGAATTGGAAACTTACTGCTTTTTTACTGCATAGAGTTAAGTATAATAATTGTGAACCACTAAGTACCCAGGTGATGTGTTTAATTTATTAAGAATTATTTGATTAGCATCGCCAAGGAGTACATAATCAAATATTTTATATCGTTAATAATTTAAATAAGATTTATGTCTGTGTCACATTATTGTTTTGCATTCAAATAAATATTAAGAAAATTTTAATAAATGTATATAAATGTTTGATTTATAAATATAAGTCTATAAATTAAAATAATATTAATTGAATCAGGAATATGTATTTTCTATGTATAAGCTAAATAACGCAATTTATTTTGTATCTTGTATAATTTTAAATGTTCAAATATAAATCAAAATTTGATAAAACGTGTTTATAATGTGTTTTCACTGTATCGGAGCAAAGTATGCTTTTGTATGGATAAACAATTTTTTTTGTTTTTTTTTTTAAATCAGCTGTTAAGTTAAACGTCACTTTATAAAGCGTGTAATATACTTTAGTATGTATTATACAGATTTTTGTTTATAGTTTATTCTTTAAAGGGAAGACATGTCGAATAAAGATGAAATAAGTGAAAATTCTTCTTCTTCAAACATTGCGCCAACCCTAAAGAATGCTTGGTCGGTAGGAAGATTTGAAAAATACACAAAAACAGCTGAAATTTATATACATATTTTTATTACATTAGATACGTTCGTGCAGCTTATATAAGGATGAATATGATAACTGCACTAGTATTAAAGCCCGTTTTCATCAATATTTTGTGGATGGCGAAAATACCGATTGTACACAATGGAAAACAGATTATGACAACTGTATAGCGTACGAGGAATCTGAAAGACGTGATGTAACAGCAGGTGAAGCTATAATTAAAAGCGAACAACAAAGGCGTGAAACGCGTATGAAAGCTCATTATGGCAACACAACATGGAAAAAACGTTCAAGCCCACCGGATGACTGGAGTAAACCCCTACCAGAATGGCTTACAAAACGCTATGAGAACTCTTATCTTAAACTTAAACAAATGGAATTGGAAGGCCAATTGCCTGTAGAGAAAGAATCAAAGTCATACTGTACAATAATGTAAATACTTGAAAATTAAATATGAAAATATATATTTATTTGATATATCTAACTAAATATCAAAAGTTTTTACAAAAGACGTCAACTTTGTTCTTCAAATGGAAATGTCTGCAGTAATGTTGTAGCTTCTTTAGGGGCTCGTCCCAATTTGTACAGAATTAAAAAGTACAAATTTAAACATCTTATTTTGAAAGCATTTCGCCTAAAATTGAAATGAAATACAGTCATTGCATTTATATGAAATAGTAAAAATAATTAAGTTACCACAAGCAATATTCAAATATACACCGCCGGTAAAACCATTGTAAACGTCCAGTAAATGAATTGAAGTTTTTATTCACACATTTTTGAGCATGTTTTGCCATAACGCTAGGTCGATCAACTACATCACCATGGTGCCTTCCAATTGCTCTTACAGTGTTTAAATTTCTAATATAATTATATAATGTGCATATCAACAAGTATTTGTGTTTATAAATAAGCATTACCTACCTTACTACAAAAATCATATTACGTGGCATTTCCTTTAATGTGTTCATTATTAAATCGAAATTCTTTTTCGCAATTTCCTGAATATATTCTATATCTGCTTGTGTTAATTTCGTTTTTATATGCCCATTATTCATACTAATAGGCTGTTGAAATAAAACTTCTGCGAACTTCATATAGTCCTTTATGTTCATTTTTTTTGCACATTCTTCCATTTTTTTGTCGTTACGTAATACAGTAGCTTCCCAAAACTCGCAGAGCGGCAAACGTACTTCTTCCGGTAATATTTCATAAAGGCCATGATCAAGTAATATAAGTTCTGCTTTGCCATTATTTGGGTTTTTTCGTATAAAAACTATTAAATTCTTTATTAATAAATATAAAACTTAATGATAAATTAAAATAATAAATTTACTATTTCCTGGATGGGGGTCTGCATGTACGAATCCAGTTTTAAATATTTGCTCAGCAAACATTTTAAATAACTTCATATCAATATCACGTAAATCCATCTTATTACGCCGTATTTGCTCCATATCACTAATTTTAAATCCATTCATCCACTCTAAAGTTAAAACGCGCTTATGAAAAAGCCGACCATATTAAGAAAATGTCTATATACATCTTAACAACGGTTATACTTACGGTTGTAGTATATTTCCAATAAACCTTCGGTATGTAAACATATTTAAAATTTTCAAAATCCTTTGCGCATTTTTCTGAGTTTTTGCCCTCATTCACGAAGTTCAACTCTTGTATTAAATTCTTACGTACGTCACGCAATATCCAACCAAAGTTATAGTTTTTGAAAAATAATTCGATAATATCTTGTAAAAACATTATAGTACCCAGATCACTAGTAAAACGTTTGCGTAAATCACTATATTGAACCTATATTAAACCCATTTCCAAAATTAAATTAAATACACTAAAAATGTATATAGCTACTTCATCTTACTTTTATAGCTACTTCATCACCATTCAAGAGTTTACCACGAAACACTTGTGCTAAACTAGCGGCTGCTACTGGTTTATAGTCGAATTCGGCAAATATTTTCTCTGGCAATTGTCCAAATTCTTCATGAAATAGTTTTTGTACATCATTACCTAGTGAAGAAAATAAAATTAAAATAAAAATATAACTTATAAAAGCACAATTACCAATTTTGTATGGCACTTACGTGAAGTTGGCAAACACTCATCTTGTAATTTTGCAAGTGTGCTTGTATATTCCTTAGGGAGTATGTGATTAATAGCAGCAAAACCTTGCCCAACTTTAATATATAGGCCACCATTTTTCAAACATGTTTCTAATAAGCGATTAGCACTTCTCTGATGCACCGCACTTAACTGGTTGTCATAATCTTTATCATTTTCATGCCTTTCCAGTAATATATAATCAACTGCAATCAAAGAAGCAGTTTTCAGTGAACGTATAAATCTAAAAGTAGCACCACAGTAAGTAAATTCATTGATAATGCCATCGTAAGCAATTGTACTGCCTAAAAGTCCAAAACCCAGGTACGTTAGTTTGAACTTTAGCCTACTTCCATAACCTAAACGATGATTGTGCAGAAATGATTTTTTAATGTTAACATCACTTGTTGCTCTATTTGCACACTGCAATAAAAGACGACTTTTTGTACATAATCTTGTGATATGCATAGTGAAAGTAAACTGTTTCTCTGCAATATAATTCTTAAGTTAGATTGATTTAATGCATTTAAATATAGGTCAACCTCCTGAAAATAAATAAATTTTTGTTAACGTAAGCAATAGATAATGAGAAAATATATGTACTTTATGTAAGATCATTGAATATTAATATTTCGGACACTACCGTCGTTTTTGGTGCAAGTTATTGTTCTAATGCTATTTATATTATTTACAAAAATAATAATACTTATGATCATCATCATCATTTGTAAGGTTAAAAATATAACTATGTCATCGTTTTTATAAATATCGTTTTAAATAAGTAAGAATAAAAATATAACAAATTTATCATTTCTAATTAACTTAATAATTGTTATAAATAAAATTCCCTTTGTTATATTAAGATACATCCACCCCAAAGCGACCATTATCTGCAAATGTTGGTTCGTTCGTTTTGGTTTGGATGCACCTTTAAGTAACAATAATTATTAATTTCTATGTTTGAACTTACATATAATAATTTTTGTTTTATATCTTTATATGTTATTCTATTATTTTAAAAATGTATACAAATGGTGAGCACAGTTGTCGATGGTGATAAATGATTCCGAATTATAGCCCAGCCGTGGTCACTTCTGGAACCAGTTCATTTTTATTTTACGCAGGAGTGTAAATGTGCCAATATGAATTACAAAATTGTTTTTAATAATAAAGAAATGTAAATCTATTAACGAACTCACCGTTAGAATATTTTAATAATTTTTTTAATATATTTTTCCTGTCTAATAAGTACATAAGTATGTTTACCTTGAAATTGCGAGAACAGCTGTTTGGCATATAATAAAAGCTATCAGCTGTTCACAGAATAGTTTAGCAAAACAAAATAATAAATTACTGACTACAAAGTCCTTTATTTAGTTTTGTAAACGCTTTAATATTTTTTAATAAACGAAAACTTTATTTAAAATAATAAAATTATGCTAAAAACATTACAATTGGTCTTACCAAATAAACACATACTTTGCTGTAATTGTAAATTATCGTAAGTTTGTAAAAATTCCCAATTTAATATAAATATTTACATTACATAATGTATGAAACTGGGACAGTCCAGCGAATACACGTGTTGCGCTGATCCTTAATATGTGAAATTCCAATGTAGGCGTGCTAAAGATTTAGAAAAATAAAATTATATATGTAAGTACATATGTTACTTTTATTGCAGTATTGCATCATGGCACGTGAACTCAAATTCTAAAGCTCGTAACATCTTTAATATATCAAATTTAACAAATAAAAATAGAGAATATGTGAAAAAGGAGTTAATTGGGTAAGATCTATATACAGTATGTTTATATGTATATATAATTTTTACTAAATGTTATTAAATTATAGTTATTCCATGCAAGAAATGTATGAAGTTGTAGCAGATGTAACGAATTATTATAACTTTGTACCTTACGTGAAAAAATCACATGTCCACAGTCAACAACAAAATGGATTTAGAGCAGATCTTATTGTCGGTTTTCCACCACTTAATGAAGCTTATACATCGACTGTTTCCTTAATGCCACACAGTTTAGTAAAATCTGTTTGTAAAGATGGACGTTTATTCAACTATCTTCTAAATGAGTGGCGTTTCAGTGCCGGTTTAAAGGATATTCCACAATCTTGTGTTGTAGATTTTAAAGTTTCTTTTGAATTTAAATCATTGTTACATAGTAATATAGCAAACTTATTTTTTGACTTAATATGTGATCAAATGGAACATGCATTTGTAAAAGAGGCTATACGTAGATATGGTGCACCCTCAATAAAATCGCATATTTTATCGACACGCAGATCTTGACTATTAAATAATAATTAGTTTTATTAAATTTATTACTATTTCTATTCCTATATAATTGACTCTTCTGTATCTTTAACTATAGTTATTTTTTACAGCTTGTATTAGGTCAAATTTAACTTATCGATAACTATTGTTAACATATCGTTCATTCAAATTACATAGCAGGATAGTAATATTATATTTCCTAAGCCATTTGGCAGCAAAATGCATAAGTTGCAAGAGTAAAAAGAGGAAAATACACCTTATATCTTATTTTCTTCAAAACTAAAATTTAAAAACAAAATGTACATTTTATAAAATTCTTCAATTAAAAATGAATATTGAATCACATAATTAAATAAATATGTTAATATCATATGGATAAAAATAAACTAAATTTTCCATTAATTTAAAAATAAAAAGTACCTTTATCAAAGGTGTACAATATAACATATAAATAATAATTTATGAGTGGGCTAATTTGTCATTTAAATAGAAATAAAAAACTATAATTTATTACTTATATTTAAAACAAATTATTTTATGAAGAGATTTTTCGAAAAGTAGTGAAGTACAACAACAACAATTTATTTTATATTATTTTAATTATCTGAATTTTAGTAATACAGTTATACAGTTTTTTTGAGTATTGCCAAATACCCATCATCAGTGGTCATCTTCAGGGAAACTGACTATCGAAGATGGTCAAGAAGATGGAAATTATATTAATAACATAATTCGTTTCAATATAAATAATAAATTATAGTTTTTTTATTTTTATTTAAATGACCAATTACCCCATTCATAAATTATTATAGATTTTTCAATTATATGTAAATAATTTTAATAAATTAAACTCATATCAAAAAATAACCAATATTTTCTTATAAAATTAAAATAAAATGTACATTTCACGCGAAGATGTTCAATTAAATATAAATATATTGATATAACTAAATAAATATGTTAAGTTCATGTGCATAAATAAGCTAAATCTTCCTCTACACTAAAATTTTTAAAATGCACATTTTACGACTTTTCCGGATATAAAGTTAATCTATTGCAAAATTAATATTCCTTCACTTTTTTTTTTCTAAAAAGAGCTTTAAACAAAATAAAAAATTATTATATATAAAATTTCAACATAATTCTCATTAGTTTATTTTATTATTAAATAATTCAAAACCAAAATACACAATTTTTTACTTGTATTTTATTATGTATATATTCAATTTCGCTAAACTCTGCTTATTATTACTTTTAGTTAATAAAATATTTTTTTATTTAAAAACTAAAACTTAATTAAGTACACATTTCTTAAATTCGATTTTAAAAATAACAATATTATTGAATGAAATAAAATTTAAAGTTTGGGAGTACATATAAATATTTGAAACCAATAAGACTCAAATAAATATAAATTAATTCGTATAATAAAATATTATTGTACAATTTTGTTTAATTGACATGACAAACTTTTACATGTACATTAAAAACCAATCAAGTCTTAGCAATTCCGTTGATATTATGTGTAAAACTGATGTTTGTATACTTGTCTATATATAAAATACTACTTTTAAGCATTTTATGTTAAAAATAAATAAATTTTAACAAAACAAATATTTGAAATTATTGCGTCGCTCATATGCACTATATTACATTATTGCAATATCTCTTTGTATAAAAAATTATGGAATGAATTTAATAAGGATAATATAAAAAAATTACAATATACAAATTCTGTTGTATATTAAATCCTTTTGAGTTAATTTTTTAAATTTAATTTTAAGACGATATGCACTGCTCCATATTGGCATGTTATTCATATTAACTATTAAATTGCATTTTCTTCAATTTAATACTACTAAGAAATATTAACGTTTTATATATTAGAGACCTACTATTTTACAAAACATTGATTGAAAAAAAAAAACATTGATTTAGATAAATGTTGCATCACTATAACAGTTTTTTTTTCTAAATATCTGATTTTATAACACGATCAAAAGAAAAAAGCTTAACACTACATTATTTTAAAATTAAAATTCAATATATTGTATTTCTACTAGCTTTTTTTTCAACTTAAATACATTAAGCAAATATAATTAATCAAAAATTGTTGCAAATTAATTAATTACAACACTCATTTCAAATTCTTTCATATATGACAGTGCCACTACATATACATATATTTCTACAGTGTAAATTTTTCTCAATATTATAAAACTTCTTAAAATACTTTAAGGTACTTTCTAAGTTAGATGTGCTACTAAAAAACTTAAACATATTGAAAAAATAAACAAACTTAAAACATAAAGCAGCACCACAAAAATACAAGAAGAAAAATACATATAAAGGTAAGTCAATACTACAAAAAATATTTTTTAATGGAACAATACTAAAAAGTTTATTTAAAAACGTATTAAACTTTAAGTTAAGTAAAACAATACTTAAAATTAGTTCACAATATCACTTTGTTAGACGCTAGACGTCCTAATTTTCGATTTTCTTATTTTCTAAGTGTATATATGTATATATATATATATAGTATAATGTAGTACAGTTATTGAAGCTATCAATTATGTTTGGCACGTTTACCAAACATATATCCTTTCCAACGTTCAGCAGTTCGGGATATTAAAGGATCACTATCAATTGTTGCCAATAATAGCAACTGATTTACATGTGTGGCGTGATAGTCCCACCGAGCTAAATTAGGTGCCACACCTATAAATATTTCAATTTATTGTAAGAAATTTATTAAAATAAAACTAAATATCAAACCTAAACTCAAATGCCTTAAATCGTAACTTGTGCCAGAACCAGTGTCATAAAGAAGCAACATCTTTTTAAGTGACTGCATCCCTTGATTATAAAGCTTACCAGCTTCTCCTGCCACATATGCTGGCGCTGTCGAGTTTAAGTCGTACAAACCCAGTAAGGAATATATGAAACCATTAAGCACAAACGATGATGGTGTCGTAGGATATTCTTCGTACCTATTATTGAGTACTCTGTTATATTAATAAATTGTTCAATAAAAAAAAAAACATACCAAAAATATTTGTCCATAAATTGTGCCAATACTCCGCCGTCTTTAGACAATACATGAAAAGGTTTAAGCGCAAAAGCTGCAGCTTTCAAAAAGCGTTTATCACCACCAGAATGCCAATAGGCTCGTGATAGAACTGAAATAGCATGCCCCTGCCCCATTGCCGAAATCCAACCAGCATGAAGTTCCGCAAAACCATTTAAACTTCGTTTAACAGGATTTGGCCAGCCGCCAGTTTTCATGTCCTGGTTATTAACAAACCACTCGGCGGCATCATAAAAATGCGCCATGTGATTCGAAGTAGCAAGCGTTATATTATCAAAGAAACCTATTCCTAAAAATGATATTGATAATACTCTTAAATCACTACGACGAACTTTAATTGCAGATTTCTTATCAGATGTGAGACCCTTCTGGATATCAATAGCTAAATCTCGAGTAGTATGTCTCCATTTATTTAAAGCAGATGTACCCAATCCATAATAAATGTTATCTTCCTGTACGCTTAGTAATAAATCGGCTGGTATATAATGCAAACGATATATACGCTTTGTTTCTCGATTTAGCATGTTTATCATTAAACTGCTGCTATTTGTAACTAATAGCAAATCTATACTAAGGACATAATCAGCACCTTGATCAACTTTAATCGTTACAGCGCTATCATAATCAATTGAAGTCTCGTATTGTATAACGGAAGTATTGAATTTGGGATGCCATATTCGAGAAATATTACTACCTTTCGGCATAAGCCATTCATTTTGATTAGCATCAGCATCTTCTAGAATCTATAAAATTGTATTGCAATATTTAACATTAATGCAAATGTACTTCATAAGGTAATTATTTATACCTTATTGCGTGGTTCCTGTTCTGTCAGATTTTTACTATAGTGTGATAATGCAAATTGTGCAATTTGAGTTGGATAAAAATAACCACGTTTTTCCCATTGCGTGCTCAAAGGTACACCTTCAACTGGACTGATACATTTTACACGATCTCGAACCTTAAAAAAAGAAATTTAATGATATTCCATGAAATCAAATGGAAGTTGTGTTCATATTAGAATCTTTGACTTACCTCGACATTATAGTTTTCAAAATACATATATAAACCTCGAGCATCATATTTGCCTTTCGGTAAATTAATTTTAGCAGTGCTGTGCCACCAGTTAAATTTAATAACTTTTTCTTTTTTTTCTACGTTACCAGCTTCCTTTGTATTAACAGCTATACCACCAGTGATATCAAAGTATTTATGTATAAAGGAAAATGGTACATATATTTCGTTGAATTTCTCATCGCGCATACAAGTTATTGTGTACTCTTGATTTATATCGCAGTCAATAGACTGCAAGGTGCTGAGAGCTCCACTTATTTTTGTATTTTCCGTAATATCATTATCTGTTAACTCATTTCCAATGCTGGAGTCACCAATTACTTCATATAACCGACGATCCCAATGTCTGACAAGGACATGTGGAAATGTGAATTCAGAGCAGCGGATATAAACTGCAAATGTTATAACAACTACAGCAACGGTTAAAAAAAACAAAACAGCTTTGAGATTAACTCGCATAATGAAAAGAATGATTGGCTCGTGCTGCAAATGATAGAAATGCCATATAGATTGTTAATTATTGTTATACCAAATATGCAGATGCAGTTTTATCTAACCTTTTTGCGATAACTGCACTGACCATCAGCGGTCAGTTGAGATGTAGTAGTAACATTTGTTGATTTTGCTATTAAAGCAAAATTAGTTGTCATTGATGAAATAGTATATAGAGATATCCTCTAGAAGTACTTTTGATGTTAAAGCATGTGATTTTTTTTTATATACATATGTAAGTACCAATGCATATTAAGAATATTTTTATATTAGCTACACTTTTTTAAATTTTTAGTTGTTTGTTTTAAAGTTATGATGAAAAAAACATTTTTTTCTCTTTATGCATTTTTCAAAATGTTTAATGCGTATAATATTTATACTTTATTTACTTAAACTTCATCTTTACTCGTAAAACATCTAAATGTCGATAGGAATTTACATATGATATTGACAGTGACAATGTTTTTTGTTTATATTATCGATATAAAATTCTAGTGCTACCAACTTATTCATTTTATTTTGAATACCAATACGAATGTTCTTTTCTTACAGAGATGCTCTTCACTTGAAAAATTTATAGGTTATCAAGAAACCGAATAATTGATATGAGCATATTTCTTGTTTTAAAAAACTTTACATTACAAGTATCAAATTGTTTAACAATTAAAAACTAATTAAAAAACTATAAAATATAAATTATTTTTCACATATAATTATAGACTGAAACTAATAAAAATTGATAATAAGTGATAGATATTCTTAATTAAGTTTTCAAACATTGAAAAATAATATATTCTTAATTAGAAATAAAAAATAAATAAAACACATTTTTGTGCAACTCATTCTTATTAGGTTCTTTCGGTGGCTCGCAAGTGTGACAAAAAAACAGCAAGTTGCTGGCCTATAATTGCTTACATGTAAGCAAGTAGTTGTGAAGTGGGCAAACACTTTGGTCAGTAAAGAAAAATTGGAAATTTCAATGAATATTTCAATCATATATCAAAATTTGTAAACACAAATTCAAATAAGATTAAACTGTTTTACAAATTTGAATATTGTGAAAATGAAATATTCTAAAAATATGCAAAATTGTGGAAAATGAATATTTTAAAAATATGCACATAAATAAATCCAAAAATTTTTGGGAGTATATGAAGAACATTTATTTAAAAATAGTTTTAAATTTTTTAACTTCTAGTTGCGAAGAAGTCAGTATTTATTAAGGCATAAATATTCTAAATTATTATAAATTTTCTTGTAAACGGAAAATTCATAATTTTCTTAACATTGCTTTTAATTCATTATTCATTCAATTTCATATTATTTATTTTTATACAAATTGTAATTTGCTCGATTTATGTGCACATATGTGAGAATCACTGTTTGCGAAAACATAATATTTGACAGATTGAAACAGTGATGCCAATGTCGCTTAGCTCCTATAGGCCAGTATGTCGTTTTTTACTACACTTGCGAGCCATAGAAAGCACCTATTTTTAAAATAAGAGTTTGATAACGACTTTACCGTATAAGACAAGAAACTATATTATTATACTATACAGATACTTGAGAAAAAATATAAATGTAGAGTAATATCGCTTGCTTTCTCGAAATAGTATTTGAATTTATTATCTATATACATGTATTTATTATTTTAGAGCACTTGAACAGTAAATACCAATAATCGCTGAAACATTAACATCCCTGTGTATACTTTATTATTATTTACACTGTGTAAAGTGTAAAATCACTTTGTTATTAAAAATCAATAATATATTTGTTTACAATATAAAATGTATCTAGCGTAAAATAAAGTGACAAAGTGTGGGAAATAATATGAATTTTATAAATTGTACATATGTTCATATATTATTTGTTATAATTTTTTTATTTATTTCGAACTCTAGTGCTTCAAATGGGGATAGAACACAGTTTTTTCGAAATTGTCGCCAAAACTGTGAACGACAAAATTGTTCTGCAGGTTAGTATAATAAAAATAAAAAAATGAATAAATTCTTAGTTTCATTTTTAAATTTTACAGATGGAATTGAGCTGCAAGAACAAGCTATTAAATACTACAAACAATCTGTATTCGACAAAGCATTGCAATGGACTTGTGCAGATGAGTGCCAATATGGTTGTATGTGGCGAACGGTAGACGCTTTTTTAGATAGAGGCTGGAATGTACCTCAATTTTATGGCAAGGTTTTTAAAAACTTTTTCAGATATTTGATAGATATGTAAACCTTTATTTTTTAAGTGGCCATTTATGCGATTCTTAGGATTTCAAGAGCCGGCATCAGTATTTTTTTCTATTTTAAATTTAGTAGTTCATTATCGAATGTTTCAAAAATTTAGAAGAGAGGTACGACCTGATAGTCCATGTTACAGGCTTTGGCAAGTATTTTCCCTCGTAAGTTATATATTATAAGTAAACATTACAAATTACTCAAACAAACTGCAACAGGTTTCTCTTAATGGTTGGGTGTGGTCAATTGTTTTTCATGCCAGAGATTTTCCATTTACTGAACTTATGGATTATGCATTTGCCTATTCTATTGTATTGGCTACATTTGCTTGTATGGTATTAAGGTTTGTATTTTTAACTAAAACTAGCACACTAATATTGAATACTTTATATATTTTCCTGTTTTAGAATGTTACATAAAAATTCATTATTTTTACGAGGACTTCTGACTCTAACCTTCTTGTCTTTCTATGTTAATTACTTTGCGTATTTAAGTGTTAACAAATTTAGTTATGCATTAAATATGAAAATAAACATATTAACAGGTATTAAAACTGTTTTATTCAAACAATTTGCTTCAACAAAATAAACTTTTTTACATTAATTTTAGGTATACTATCGGCTGGTGGTTGGCTTTCATGGTGCTTTATTGTACGAAAAAAATATACGCACAACAAAAAAATATTAAACTTCTATGTTCTTCTTGCTTTATCTATGACTTTAGAAGTTTTTGATTTCCCACCAATTCTGTGGATATTTGATGCACATGCATTATGGCATTTAGTGACGGCTCCCATAATTGTATTATTTTACAGGTATCGTACTACTATTTATATAACGGGAAAGAATTGCTTTCTAACTTAATTAAATTTTAGTTTTATTATAGATGATTGCAAAATATTGCGAAAAGAAAAAACCAATATGTAAATTTTATAACATATTTACCTAAAATGTTTTGTATGTTTCTTGATCTGTTTTTATTTATATAAATTAATATAAGCAATTAAATAAAATGAATTAACTACATTTGTCCACATTGTGATATAATAACAGGTAATTTTGGTTTATTATTGGGTCCAGTGGGCACGTTTTCTATTTTTCTCATTATTAGTAAACCGTCTAAAACGCGACCGAACACAACATGCTTACCATCTAAAAAATTACATTTTGCACAAGTTATAAAAAATTGACAACCATTGGTATCTTTTCCACTATTTGCCATAGATAAAAGTCCAGGGGAATCGTGTTTCAATATGAAATTCTCGTCTGCGAATGTTCCACCATATATACTCATTACACCAGTGCCATCACCCTAGAGAGTAAACTGTTCCATTATGTATACAAAAGTACTACCCATATACATACATGCACAAAGTCTCCACCTTGTATCATAAAGTCTTTAATCACTCTATGGAAGCTAGCAGATTTATAGCCCATTGGAACGCCATCCGGCCGATATTCACCAGTACATAATTGCCTAAAATTTTCTGCAGTTTTTGGTACCGTGTCTGCAAATAATTCGAATATCATGCGTCCAATTTCTGTGGTGCCGACAGATACATCAAAAAATACAACTGGATTGTTCGCATTTCGTAATTGAGATTGAATTTGATTCCAAGTTGGCATTTTTATTCAAATTTATTTTTAAAAAATCTACTTTAAAACAAAACAAAGATTCCGGCAGAAAACGCTTAATGTCAAAAATTTGACGTTCATTTTTAACACATGTCAACTAAAGCATTGGCATTGCCAACATAAATTTCCAAAATTATTAATGCTGTTTGCAATCCAAATCCGCCTTCACTGGGTAGACTTTAACATGCTAATTAACTAGGATATCTAAATTTTTGTTTATAGACAATATTGGAATACAGTACATAAAAAAATTGTTTTTTTTTTTTTAAAACCGTGGCCATATTTTTACGTTGTTTACAAATGAATTTCAAGCACCTCTCCTCTGTTTATGGCTTTTGCAATGTGGTGTTTTAAAAGCGGTTAATATGCTTACCCCTTTTAGCTCGTGCAACTGCTGTACGTAGTCGGTAGTACAGTTGTAACAACGACTGATGTCGCTCGCGGTTTGTTCTTTAGGTAAGGATAAAAAATTTTGGTGGTAACATACAAAATAATAGAATTTATTGCGGCCTATACTATACGTTCTGAAGGAGCTCGCGGGCTATACAACGCAATAGAGCAATCCATGCTACACCAGTATCGACTCTACAGCTCGTCAAGTTACGCTGAAATAATCTTCAAACTTTTCAAAATCAAGATTCAAAATGCTCCCTTCAAGGTACAAAACCAGCTACTGTCAAAAACATACATCCTTTGATACAACAAAGTTATACATCCAAATGTCTACACAATACCGCCAAAATAAATAGAAGAGCTCTATCCATCTTGTCGCACACAATGATTTCATTAATACGTCGACCCCTTCCGCAACAGAGAAAATATCAGTGATGACTATTGTTTGAAGCCTGGAAAGTTCAAAGATTTAGAGTCTTGATACTAATTTAATGGAAGTACAAGTATTCCTCGACTTCATACTCCGAAGGTAACTTTGTAGGGATAGCTGACATATTACGGCGTAATAATATCTATTAAATCCACAAGTGATGGTAGGTATTGATGTTATGTTCGCGAGATTTTTCCAAGTTTTGTAGGTTTGTGTGAATGTTAATTCTTCCAATATGACAAGACTGAATCGGGGAGTTGGTATATGACTTTTATATAGCATACAGCTATTACGACTATTTTTGTATATATGCATTAGTTGTTTTTGTATTGCTTCATTTCTATTAACAAAAAAATCTAGATTTCTTTTCATTCATGAATTTTTATTATGATCGAAGGGGAAGCTGTAATAAATCATAAACATGATTTAAAAAAAATGATTTAATAAAAAAAATTTGGTTACGCTTATTATGTTCGAATATCGAAATTTTAGTACTATCATGTTTGATTTAATAAAATTTTTTTTGTTATGCTTCATATCGTAATTTTATCTTGCCATCCATCTATGTAGTTTATGCAAAGCAAATTGTTCCTATTTTTCCATAAGTATATTTTTCCATAAGCATCTCATTATATTTAGATCTCTGACCAAACCTTGAAATTTAAGAAAGTGTCAAGAACCTGTTTTAGACACTGTGTGAATGGGTACTTAATTCAACATATAATAAAGTCTTTTCATTTAACCGAATAAGCAATCATTTTATAATTCATAAATTCTTAATTGTTTATTTATATACAGACATCATAAGTATAAATTTATTATATGCTTATCGTAAAATTTTGCACGACTTAAAATAATTTAAAATTATATGAAGTTTCATCAATTTTGTTGAATTAAAGCAAGAACTCATACATGACTAAACTGAAATTAGAAATATTAGATAAATATTAAATATTTTCATGTACAAATATATTAGCTAAGGATTATTACCTGCATGTATGAAAGTATTAAGCTGCACAAATTAAAGCCATATATAACAAAAAAATTATATGTAAATTATTAAAATATAGATTGGTTAAAAATTATTTCCCATTGTACTCTGTAATTTACTGCACATCAAATAATATATATATTATATATAAATTAAATATATTAAAATCAATTATTTTTAATATAAAAATTATTGAACATATTTTTTTTAAAAATAATTTTCACCTTTATCTTTGAAATCTGTGAATTTCCTCAAATAAAATCAGATATTTTAAGTAAAACGATGAGTTTTATAGTATATGTAAAAAAAGTTGTAATTACAAAAGGTTTTTAACAGCGATCGCAAAAATTGATTCCCATTTTTTAGTATTTGTTATGCTGTGCCAGCAGCTGCATATCCGTAAGATACTTGATAATATGCACCTTAGCCTCTGCCTTCTGCCTGACTCCAAGTGTATTTAACATATCTGTGACTACCATTCCAAACGATTGATCTTCAGCGCTGACACCTTGCGACATAGAGTTTTGGAAAATTTTAATCGTATTTAACATGTTATCATGATTATCATCATCATTACGTTCACGTTTTAATGGCGGCTCATAGAAGTAAGGTTTTTGTTCCTGTTTCACTGCAGCCAATTGGGTGTCGCCTGTAACTGCAATTTCTAAATGTGAACTTGAATGTACATTAGGCGTAAAAACTAGTAAAAAAAAACTTGAAACAATAAACAAATAATAATAAAAAACAAATAATATGAGCGATTTTCACTCAGAGCATACGTAGCTTAAAGTGTTCACTACAGACTTACCATGCGAATGGGTCAATGTTTGAGCAGAGGTTGATGCATTACCATTGAATGGTTGCGCGAATATGTCAACTACAGTTTGTTGTTGAGGTTGTTGCTGCTGCTGTTGTTGCGTAGGATCCACTTGCGCTGTAACTTGTGTATTTCCTTGTCCAGGAGTAGCACCACATTTGCCAAGTAATGATTCACGGTATTGTCTATAATCACATTATTTTCTAAATTAACACTAAAAATATTGTATAGTTTAGTATAGTGTACCTAATAGAATCCACTAAAAATTGCATTTGTTTAAAGTAACGCCAACGTGATTCTTGACATAATTTCATTTCACGAGCAAATTTATCGCGTAAACTTTTCCATCGTTTAGTACATTTTTGTTCTATATTTTATAAAATAGAAAGAATTTTTTAACTGAGTACTTCATATAAAAATAATATTTCAACAATTTTAAGAAATAGATTTTAATACAAAAAAAAAAAAGAAATACATATATATATATAACAGTATTTATAATATAAAATTAATTATTATTATTTTGTATTTTTTATTGATTATAATATATATCATATATTTTATTATTCTATATTTAATAATTTATAATTACGTTTATTTTTCAAGAATGGTTATTAAATTATCATGGGATTATTTGTATATATTTATTTTTAATTTATAAACATATACAAATTTCTTTATTTTTAATCAAATTCGAGCACGAAAAGACAGTTAAGTCCCATTGTGCTAACAAAATAATATATTGTGGGGTTCAACTGAATATATTAAGCTATGCTGCTGCTGCTGCGATAGTGCAAGTGTGAGCGAGCACACAGCATTGACAGCGAAGTACAGCAGCAGCCAACGCTACGAAAAAGGCGACTGATTTCTACATATATAATCCGACCCCCGCAGCAGCGCATAAACGTAGGTTCCTTCAATTAATATAACGTATATATGTGAATACACTTTGTTCAAATTTTTTCACTGTATTTATGCGCCGCAAAAACTTTATTTTTTATACATATGTATGTATATATGGCGAACACATTGTTTTATAAAATGTTTAAATAAATGTTCACCATTAATATTTTTAATTTACAAAGTTACCTGGCACGCCAAGTGTCTCCGCTATTTGTTTCCATGTTTGCGCTTTTCTTACAAAATGTTTATAATTGTAGTGGGAGCGATCATATATAACAGGATTCATTTTTACTGCTTCTATAAGATTCAAATCAAATTGTTGTTCCATACTTGTGTCTAATTTTGTATCCATTTTTAAAAGTTTTTATTTGTTTTGTTAATAAATTTTTAAATTACAAAAATTGCGTCGCTGTAAACGTCGACGATTTCACTAAAATTCTAATTTCCTTTTCTCTGTCTCTGCCAACTGAAATTTTTTCCACTTGCAGAGAAATAAATATTTTTCTAGTTGCGCTAACTGAATGACAACGTGAAAGCGAAGCCGACGACACAATAAATCTGACTGCTGAATCAAACTTCGGCAACGTTGCGTCGCATTTTGTACTGGTGTGGGCAATTTTTCATATGCAATAGTGCAGTAAGCATTTAGGTTGTAACGCACTAAAACTGCATTAATCTTTAAAAAAGTAATTCAAAATAAAATAAATACAATTACTTTAATACTTCAAAGATACTACACTATATAAAAATACCTATATATAAATATAATAACATAAATACAATTAAAATTAGTGTAATAAATTTTTAGTTGCCCTTTTCTGTATAGTAGTTCGTCAATGTATGCGTTGTCAGCAGCGTATTTGTGTTCGTGTACGACTACGACGACGCCATTGTTTCGTTAACGATTAATATTGTGGCAGAAAAATCTATATTATATGAAATTTATTGCCTGCAATAATTATGTAGATATAATTATATTAATTAATGCAATCATTTTTATAATTTTAAATTATTTATGAAAATAATAATAAGTGTACTGACATATTCAGCAACTAACACCTGTGCATTCTATTTCGTATACACATGTATATCCGATTGGATTTAACAAAGCATACGCAAGCAGTGGTGGTTTTTCACAATTTATATTTATAAAATTTTTAAATGTAACAAATGAAATTATTATTAAATACAATTATAAATTTGTAATTATAAATTACATACGAGTTACGATTTTTGTAAAGTTCAGCAGTATGAGCAACTTGTTTTGCTATGTTCATCGCAATATATTGCGATGTACAGCTATAGCTGGGGATTTAAGGTATCACACTTTAGATTTATGAACTTTACATATTAGTTACGCCTAACCTCGAATACTACTTAAGAACAATTATTACATTTATTACACAAACGACGCTAATTAGTTTTTACAGCTATTCTATTTATTGCTTAAACATAATATTAACGTTGCTACATGTATGCGCACCAAGTATGCGTTTTGTTGCACACTTTAAAACAAGATGTAATTTTACCGTATACATGTCTGCATCCCAAAATTTGGTATACATACTTACTTACTTACTTACTTGGTGGCTTACTTGGTGGTATGCATACATGTAGTGTTGTCTTTATCATGCTTTACTTTTTATGCAAAAATGTACTCTTCACAATGGGCAATTTTACAAAAATCAGTTATTATGTCCCATTTTATATAATTCAACAATTGTCCTATTGAAACAGATATATAGCATCATTTTCATAGTTTGTATTTTAATAATCATAATAAGAAATGTTTTTAACACATAATTTCTCTATATTGTGCTCATTGCAGCAAGTAATTAAATAATTTTTTAATTTCATGCTGTGTTAGTGTCAATTTCATAAACAGGGATGGTTTTGTCGTTTTGTTTACGTTTGTAAATTTTTGTTATATTTGTTCAAGAAGTATTAAAATATTTAATTAATACTGTATGAAGATTACTTTTAGATGTTTGATTAAATTAAGGTTTTGAACGGTAAAAATAAAACACTGGCAAGGTAATAGAAATGTTTGAAACAGTCAGTACATATCATATGTTAATATTTATTCTAATTTATCTAACATAATTGTTAACAATTTTGCCAACAAAGCAATAAATCAGTAACAATACACTCTATACATTTACGATGAATCATTAAAAAACTAATATTCCTGCATAATAGAAAAGATAACAATTTATAGATATGCGGGCGTGTATGCTGTTTGTTTTGATCAAACACTAATATATTTTTATAAAAATGTTCATAATTTTTTTTATATAAATAGATTTTCAGATTTTAATCTTACAAAAATCTGTAAATTATATCTGTGCCTGCTGCAATACTCATGATACCACCAAGTTTAAGAAGGATGAGTCTCACTAACGATGTTCCATACGGGATATTAGCAATTCAGAAATGTGCACGAATATGTTGTCCACGTAATCGCTGCCAAAAAGTTATACTGTAACTGTGCTATATTAATATAAGTAACTTATATAATGTGATTTAATTCCAGATATAAAATATCAGTTCTATTCCTCACATATTTGTCTTATACGTGTTATCATATGTCAAGAAAGCCAATATCCGTAGTAAAATCTGTACTGAACGATAATTGCACAAATGGTACTTCCACACATTGTGGTTATGCGCCTTTTAGTAAGATTTTTAATAATATTCTTAACTGTTTTTTGTATTATTTTAAGTTTTTTTCAGATACACCTGATGGACCTAAATTATTTGGTGAGATGGACTCTGCATTTTTATTCACCTATGCACTTGCCATGTTTGCGTCAGGATTCATAGCTGAACGTGTATCATTACGTTATTATCTCTGTTTTGGCATGATCTTGTCAGGACTTTTTCAATACTTATTTGGTTTAGCTAAGATTTTGAATATTCATAACATGACGTATTTTTTACTTATACAAATATTTGGTGGTATAGTCCAAACAACAGGATGGCCTGGAGTGGTGACTCTCGTTGGCCGTTGGTTCGGTAAATCAAAGCGTGGTTTAGTATTTGGAATTTGGAATAGTCATACTTCTATTGGCAATATACTTGGTACGCTAATAGCTGCAAAGTATGTGGAATCAGACTGGTCGCTATCATTTATTGTTCCCGCCATTATAATTTGTATTGGCGGTGGTATCATGTTTTTGTTTCTGGCAGAAAGTCCAGAATCAGTTGGCTTACAACTTGATCGGCCTTATTCATATGAACGCATTAATGATTCCGATGTCGAAGATGATAGAAATGTTTGTAATATGTTTAATAAATTTACGTTTGTTGTAATTGTATAAGTTTTCTGTATTTACAGCGTAATGAATCAAGTGAAAGTGCACAATTGTTACAGCAGAGACCATCAATTAGTATAATTGATGCACTTCATATACCAGGCGTTATCGAATTTTCATTTTGTTTATTTTTTTCAAAATTAGTCAGTTATACATTCCTGTACTGGTTGCCGCTGTACATTGAGAATTCAAGTAAGTTATTTTACAAATATAATGTTTTGTTTCTATTTATTGCCTATTTATTGTTAAATATAAATAATTCATTTAGTTTTATTTATTTATTTAATTATAATTATATTATATTTAAAAAGATAGAGATGAAATGTACAAACTATGTAAAAATTGCTATGTTATTACGTAGACAGATGTATTCTTTTTTGAGTCACAGCTTGGAGAGATAAACAACGCTTTGGCCTTTTTACTGCTGTAGGTAGTACCCTCTCCATTGTTGTTGTTGTTATTATTGTGGTAACCCGCGGATCTATTGATCAGATAACATAAATGGAATTACAAGTACGTATGTATGAATTAGGATGTGAGTAGGTTACAATAGTGTAGAGGTAGGCGATAGTTTAGGAGTCAAAATGGGTTGTGGGTGGGTGAGATTTTGATTGAAGTCAACTTGAGTTAAAGTGGAAAAATTTGGATACTTTAATCAGGTGAATTCAAATATTGATTGGAATCCAGTTAGTGTGTGGATTTGGAAAACAGCTGAGCGAAATCATGGAGATAGAGCTGTAATTAGGGCATGCATTGGTACAGTTAAAACTGAGATTATACCAATGTGTTGGAATTTGAAGTTTCGAGATTAATTTTCTTTTAAACCTTTTAAAAGTCACTTATAATACATAGATGGTAAATTTTTTTATAGGCACTTTGGGAGCAGAAGTGTCTGCCATTTTATCAACGACATTTGATGTTGGTGGTATAATTGGTGCTATTGCAGCTGGTGGAATATCTGATAAAACTGGAATGCCTGCTACTGTGTGCATGGTTATGCTTTTGGTAGCATCACCTGTGGTATACAAAATTGTTTGTATTGAAAAAAATTTGAACTTACCTAATATCGTTTTAGTTGCTTTTATATCAAGCGTTTGGTTCAGCATCTATGGAAATAAGCATTGTATTGCTTATACTCGGAGGCATTATGGTTAATGGACCATATGCTCTTATAACGACAGCAGTGAGTGCTGAATTAGGAACACATAGTACTGTAGAAGGAAATGCCAAAGCTTTAGCTACTGTTACTGCAATTATAGATGGGACCGGCTCAATTGGTAATAATTATAATAAAAGTTTTATTAATTTTAAAAGTTTTATGATTTTATAAGACGTATTTGTGTTGTTGTGATTTAAGGTGCTGCTGTGGGTCCACTTTTGGCTGGTGTTTTCTGTACTGGAGGTTGGCAACAAGTTTTTCATATGCTTATTATGGCCCTGACCTGTGCAATGATATTATTAATACGACTAGTAGCTAAAGAATGCATAAATTTACGTCGTAATAGCCGAACTCGTAGTGAATAATAACCAAATCCAAATATATTTTTTAAAATGATTTTATTACATTTTCAATTACAAATAATTATTTGTAATTTTAAATATATTTTTATATCAGAACTTTATTATTTAAGCATATATACGTAATGTGAAATTTTAAAATTTTAATAAATCTCTGTTCAAAGAGTATCACAAATTGTACGTAAATAAAGTTTTCATGTAAAGCAAAATTTGTGCTCTAATCTCAATTCTATAGAAAAAACCATCACTAAGTGATAAAAAAAATTAATATAAAATTATATTTGGCACAATAACATTAATATTGTAAAGAGACTATGCATAAGTTTTTGTAATTATTTTCTTTAATAATGTTCTTTCTTTATTCTAATAATTCTGGGTTCAAAACTGTTTCGTATTTTCTAATTATGCAAAATTAGTTTCTATTACTCATTTTATTTCTAAGTATGTTATATTTTAATTTTCAACTTTTTTATGACAAGTTTTTAATTCAAGGAAAAATATGAATAAAATCTCATCTTCGTTTGTCAAATTGTGGGTTATCATACCCATTTAAGTTTCTGCATTTGCTAGGGAAGCAAATCAAGTAACTTCTCTAAGAATTATATTACTACAGGGACGATAATAATAATAATAATACTTACAAATTTAAAAAAGGATTTGTAAAAACAAAAAATCTTTAAATCAGAACCACACCTATGTTGCATGAAACATTATTATAATATAAGATTGCCAATGTGTTTATTAGTTATAACGCAAATGTAAAAAAATTGCTCATACAAAAACTGCTTTTCGCCCATTAATTCCTCCAAGCTGCTTAAAGCATCAATAAGGCATCGATGCCATTGTGATGCTTTTAGCGTCAATGCCACTATAAGCTGCTAGGTTATAAAAGTATTATATTAGTTTCTAAAAAATTTTTTTCGCCTTAAAATATGCAATTAATTCTAATAATATTTTCTCTCATATAAATATGCAACTGATAATACAAATGCAAGCGTAGGAGGAATAAGTATTTTTTTACAATAAAGAGAAAAATTTAAAATAAATATTTTATGTTATTCATTTCTTTCTATTTCAATAATATAAATTAAATAAACATATTATATCTAAGAAACAAATAGGTATTGACGTAGAGGCTGTCGACTTTTGGAATAAGAAAATATTTAAAATTAATAAATCAATATTGAGTTATAAATTTAAGATTAATATAGCATAAAGAAATTATAAAACATAAAGATTAAGAAAAATTACATTAAATTTATTTAAAAGTTATAGACAAAACAAATTTTAATCAACGATTTTCTGCCACAAATTTATAGTTGGTTTATATATTTGTCGGAGTGACTTTAATCAGGCGATGGGAAGGTGTGAAGACCTAAAAATTAAATTATTTTTAACTATAAAAAAACAATAAAGAATGTAAAGTAGAGATATGCGAACGTCACTGAAGTTTCATAATTTCTAGATTGCATTTAGACATCGACTTTCTTCAGAAATTTGTAAATGCATTATATGTTCGTTAAAATAAGCTGATCTAAGCAATGGAAAGGTGTGAAAACCTAAAAATGACATTGGTTTTGATTATAAAAGAAATTTTTATTAAAAATCAAATATTTAAAATAGAGATATATGATCAACACAGAAGCTGCAAAATTCTTGATGGCGACCATTGAATAGATGTTTGTGGATCATACTATTTTGTAAATTTTAATAAACATGATTCATTTGAATAAATGAAAAATAAAAAAGTTTTAATGTAAATATTTCCTTAATATATTTATCAGAATTTTTATTTTGATTTTCACTATTTGGAATATATTGGGGATGCCATAAACAAAATGTTTTAATCTCTTTAGAAATAAAAACCAAGATATTACGACCATAAAAGCTAGCATGTTCAGATTAAATTAATTAGAAAGATAATTATATATGTATCTACAAAAAAGAAAATGTAGTTTATTAGTAATAATAATAGTAAATAACAGTCACAATATGTTGGAATGATATTTTATGAGCTAAACAGATCTTAATAATAATTACTACTTCTTAATAGATATATGTTGGACTCAATACATGTTTAGTTTATTTATTATTTTCAAAATGTAGCTCAAAAGTGTATTTGTTGAATATTCACATTTTGTTTTCGTAAAAATTTATAATATTTGTTTAGATCAAAATTTAAAGTCAGCAGATTTAATATAATTTATCAAATTTTTTCTTAAGAAAGGTAAATTAGTACAGATAGTATGACCGACATTATAAAAGCTGGTGGTTTTACTCGTCTGATTTAGTACTGAAATCTTTTTAAAATGGGAACCATACTACAGTTCAGTTTTGTACTTTTGCTATTTCAAGTTATAGCTGTTAGGGCTACTACGGAAAGTTAGTCTTAATTGATTAAATTCAAAAACTTTTTAAGTAATGTGGATTTTGTTTAATTTTAAGAAATTGTTTTTTGTTACTGGGGTACATGGTCCCATTACCGAAATGGAAATGGAAACTTCAAAGTAAATAATATTAATCCAAGTTTATGTACGCATATCGCATATTCATTCTTTGGTATCAACAATAATGGAGAAATAATATCTCTGGATAGTTGGCTGGATGAAGATTTGCGTAAGCTCAAGTTTATTATATAAAAGGCTATAGACAGTTATATAGACAGTGTTTTTTAGATAATATTGCTAATACTGTGGCATTGAAACAACAAAACCCTGGCCTTAAAGTGTTAGCGGCTGTGGGTGGTTGGAATGAAGGTTCAATAAAATACTCAACAATGGCAGGTGATGCGACAAAACGTTTAAATTTTATCAACTCAGCATTAGCTCTTTTACATCAGAATGATTTTGATGGATTAGATTTGGATTGGGAATATCCATCGCAGCGCGATGGAATCTCTGCAGACCGACAAAATTTTGTAATTTTGCTGAAGGAATTAAAACAAGCGTAAGTAGGGAATTATGACTCAAAGGCATTATCTAGTAAAGTCAAAAAGAAAATTTGATTAACTCTAAAGCTTTAAGCCATTTTCGCATTATGTTATAGATATGTGTTTTTATAAAAACATCATCATATACTGTCATTCCCTGTCGACTGATCCTTTTTTCCTGATCATTTTTGCGACCTTTAGTTGGTTTTTTTCCGTAAATTCTTTTTTTATTTCTTGATTTAATAATGTTAAAGATATACCTACACACACCTTATGTGCGGACATACATAATTTCTTTAGTTGAACAGAAGCTTTTTGATCCAAATTACTTGGATCACAAAGATTTACTTGTAACTTGATGAGCAGTGAGTGTATCTCATGGGGTATTGATGTTCTCTGATATTCATTCGACCAAACAAGTAGTCAGTTATTATATCTCCATTTCGTCTTAAAACACACGACAATGGTTAACATTACGTTTACATATATTTAGTGCAAGATTTTCTGACAAAACTTCATACAAAATTTTATATATATATTAGATAGTCCCTGCAGCCTCATATAGATGAATATATCGGTAATAATCTATAAGATTTCAATACATTTGAAATTAATAAATTGCTAAATAATAAATTATAAAATATGAAAACAAATAAGTATATAGAACTTTATAGCTACACGTAGATCTGTAGGTTCTTAGCGATTACTAGTTCTTACGATTACTATTAGCGGTATACCGATTACTAGTGGCACAACAGTGTTTTGTTACACCTATATACTTGTTAATTATATACTTGTTAATCATAATTAGTATACCTTATTTACATCAAAGATTGTAAACAAATAAAATGTGCCAACACCAAAAAGAAAATTTAATTTAATTATAATTAATTTTTTAAGTTTCGCAGCGGAGAGCTTTTTACTCACTACCGCCGTTGCTGCTGGTCAAACATCCGCTAGTATCTCGTACGATATACCAAGCATGTCGCAATATATTGACTACATAAACGTTATGACATATGACTTTGTTAGTTCTTGGGATAGCAATATTGGCATACATTCACCTTTAACTGGTTCCGGTCTTAATACAGTAACAGCTTCAATTAACTACTGGTTGCAAAGTGGTAAGGTTTACCGAAATAAATATACACATATGTCTCCAGAACAACTATTTTATATACTTGTCCAGGTGCTCCACCGAACAAATTGGTGTTAGGTATACCATTCTATGGACGTACATTTACCTTAGCATATTCAAATCAAAATACGCCTGGATCACCTAGTGCAGGTCCTGGAGCTGCTGGTCCATATACATATGAATCTGGATTTTTGGGCTACAATGAAATTTGTGAAAAGATTGTAAACTGGAATAAGATATGGGACACAAGTTCTTCGTCTCCCTATGCATTTAAAGATAACCAATGGGTTAGCTATGACAATCAGGAGAGTATAACTTTGAAAATTAATTTTTTGAAATCACTTAATTTGGCTGGTGCAATGGTGTGGTCAATAGAAAGTGATGATTTTCGAGGTACTTGTGGAAGTGCATATCCACTCTTGAATGCCATTAATAATGCATTATACAGTGGTACGAGTATAACAAGCACCACACAAGGTTCTATAACAACTTCCACAACTGCAGTCGTAACTACACTACCTCCCGTAACAACTACGACGAGCACCTCGAATTCCAATGGGTGTACCAAACAAGGATACTTTGTTAATTCCAATGACTGCACAAAATATTATTATTGCACTAATGATATGATCCGTTACGATATGTCATGTCCTAGTGGTTTGTACTTCGATGAAGCCACCATAAGGTGTAATTGGCCTGAGTTAGTAAATTGTCATAATTAAAAAAAAATTTAATTTTTATGTTAAATAAATAAATAATAATGTGGAATTATATACAATTGTATTAATATTTTGTTTATTTTTATTAGTTAAAAAAATAATTTTACAATACAAATATTAAGGAAATATTAAGGTTTGTCAAGAAGACTTTGAAAGTATTTTACTTTTAACTTTTTTAAGTTAGAATTTAATTTACAAAAACTGGAATAATAATTTTGTAAATATTTACTTAACTAAATTTAAGTATATTTTATTTCAGCATTTAACTTGATCCGCATAATTACAACTAATCGACTCTAAATCGAAATAAAGGCCATGTGGACATTCAAATGAAAAACTATTGTCATTTGGATCGCAGTAATAAAATTTGGAACAGTCGTATTGACTGCGTACATAACCATTTTGTCCTTCACATTTGAAAATAAATGTTGAAGAACCATCAGTTCCAGAAATACCTTTGTTATCTTTATTGGCATCTGTTGTTGAAAACATTTCAATATTCTTTTACTGCAAATAAATTCAAACAAAATGAAATTAAATATATTAGTATTCTTTTTTAGAGACCCATCTAAATTTCGTATACCTCATATAAAATTCTTTCGTTATCTTTTATGTATTTAAAAAATATACAGTTAACTCTTTTATTTATATATAAATTTAATTTTTATTATAAAATACACTTGATGCAATTCATACAATACTCAAACAGTTATAGTTAGACAAATAAGTAAATATAGAATAAACATGTTTATAATAAACTTAATATTAAAAATGCAGCATCTTAAAATACTTAAATACAGTAGTTGTAAAACATATAAAAAAACAATACTGATGGTATTTCTTATTATTATTTGCACAGTACTGAATATTAATACACGAATACGAAAATATACTAACACAATGTCTCACCATCTACAAAACATTAATTTATTAATTATATAAACTAGTATTTTTAAATCATAATTATTATTCTTTACTTACTTTATCATTTCAAAAAAATTTATAATTAAATCACTTTGATAATTTTTTGCTTTATACTTTTTTTAATATTGGGCGCAAATTAGTTTTATTACTTTTTAACAATCAATTGCGCGGTAATTTTTTTTTAAATATAGGGCAGTGCATTCAAATTTTTTGTCAAAAAATCAAAACAGAGAACCAAAATTATGCTCCCTGTTGGACTCATTGTCCATAAAATTTTTCTTAAGAGTAACTTAAGGGTCTTATTCGGAGCAAGTTAAGGTCCGTATTCGGAGCGAATAAGGACCTTAACTTGCTCAATTTAGAAATAATCGTACGTTTTGAGATGGTATTAGTGCAATTTCTGAAAGTGTGTTTGTTATTTTCTGTTGTGCTCATTTAAGTTTCCGTTCTATATAAAATCTTCTTTGCTTTTGACATTCGCTGTCACACATATGTTAGGTGACCACACGTTGTTAAAATTTTAAGGTGCCCAGTTGTGCGTTTCTGATGTAGGTTAACACGGATATATAGCATTATTTTCATAGTTTGTATTTCAATAATCATAATAAGAAATGTTTTTAATACATAATTTCTCTATATTGTGCTCATTGCAGCAATTAATTAAATAATTTTTTAATTTCATGCTGTGTCAGTGTCAATTTCATAAACAGGGATGGCTTTGTCATTTTGTTTACGTTTGTAAATTTTTGTTATATTTGTTCAAGAAGTATTAAAATATTTAATTAATACTGTATGAAGATTACTTTTGGATGTTTGATTAAATTAACGTTTTGAACAGTAAAAATAAAACACTGGCAAGGTAATAGAAATGTTTGAAACAGTCAGTACATATCATATGTTAATATTTATTCTAATTTATCTAACATAATTGTTAACAATTTTGCCAACAAAGCAATAAATCAGTAACAATACACTCTATACATTTACGATGAATCATTAAAAAACTAATATTCCTGCATAATAGAAAAGATAACAATTTATAGATATGCGGGCGTGTATGCTGTTTGTTTTGATCAAACACTAATATATTTTTATAAAAATGTTCATAATTTTTCTTATATAAATAGATTTTCAGATTTTAATCTTACAAAAATCTGTAAATTATATCTGTGCCAGCTGCAATACTCATGACACCGCCAAGTTTAAAAAGGAATACTAACGATGTTCCATACGGGATATTAGCAATTCAGAAATGTGCACGAATATGTTGTCCACGTAATCGCTGTCAAAAAGTTATACTGTAACTGTGCTATATTAATATAAGTAACTTATATAATGTGATTTAATTCCAGATATAAAATATCAATTCTATTCCTCACATATATGTGCTATATATGTTATAAAATGTCAAGAAAGCCAATATCCGTAGTAAAATCTGTACTGCACGATACATGCACAAATGGTACTTCCACACATTGTGGTTATGCGCCTTTTAGTAAGATTTTTAATAATATTCTTAATTGTTTTTTGTATTATTTTAAGTTTTTTTCAGATACTCCTGATGGACCTAAATTATTTGGTGAGATGGACTCTGCATTTTTATTCACCTATGCACTTTCCATGTTTGCGTCAGGATTCATAGCTGAACGTGTATCATTACGTTATTATCTCTGTTTTGGCATGATCTTGTCAGGACTTTTTCAATACTTATTTGGTTTAGCTAAAATTTTGGATATTCATAACATGACGTATTTTTTACTTATACAAATATTTGGTGGTATAGTCCAAACAACAGGATGGCCTGGTGTGGTGACTATCGTTGGCCGTTGGTTCGGTAAATCAAAGCGTGGTTTAGTATTTGGAATTTGGAATAGTCATACTTCTATTGGCAATATACTTGGTACGCTAATAGCTGCAGAGTATGTGGAATCAGACTGGTCGCTATCATTTATTGTTCCCGCCATTATAATTTGTATTGGCGGTGTTATCATGTTTTTGTTTCTGGCAGAAAGTCCAGAATCAGTTAGCTTACAACTTGACCGGCCTTACTCATATGACCTCATTAATGATTCCGATGTCGAAGATGATAGAAATGTTTGTAATATGTTTAATAAATTTACGTTTGTTGTAATTGTATAAGTTTTCTGTTATTACAGCGTAATGAATCAAGTGAAAGAGCACAATTGTTACGGCATAGACCATCAATTAGTATAATTGATGCACTTCATATACCAGGCGTAATCGAATTTTCATTTTGTTTATTTTTTTCAAAATTAGTCAGTTATACATTCCTGTACTGGTTGCCGCTGTACATTGAGAATTCAAGTAAGTTATTTTACAAATATAATGTTTTGTTTCTATTTATTGCCTATTTATTGTTAAATATAAATAATTCATTTAGTTTTATTTATTTATTTAATTATAATTATATTATATTTAAAAAGATAGAGATGAAATGTACAAACTATGTAAAAATTGCTATGTTATTACGTAGACAGATGTATTCTTTTTTGAGTCACAGCTTGGAGAGATGAACAACGCTTTGGCCTTTTTACTGCTGTAGGTAGTACTCTCTCCATTGTTGTTGTTGTTATTATTGTGGTAACCCGCGGATCTATTGATCAGATAACATAAATGGAATTACAAATACGTATGTATGAATTAGGATGTGAGTAGGTTACAATAGTGTAGAGGTAGGCGATAGTTTAGGAGTCGAAATGGGTTGTGGGTGGGTGAGATTTGTGAATTCAAATATTGATTGGAATCCAGTTAGTGTGTGGATTTGGAAAACAGCTGAGCGAAATCATGGAGATAGAGCTGTAATTAGGGCATGCATTGGTACAGTTAAAACTGAGATTATACCAATGTGTTGGAATTTGAAGTTTCGAGATTAATTTTCTTTTAAACCTTTTAAAAGTCACTTATAATACATAGATGGTAAATTTTTTTATAGGCACTTTGGGAGCAGAAGTGTCTGCCATTTTATCAACGACATTTGATGTTGGTGGTATAATTGGTACTATTACAGCTGGTGGAATATCTGATAAAACTGGAATGCCTGCTACTGTGTGCATGGTTATGTTTTTGATAGCATCTCCTGTGGTATACAAAATTGTTTGTATTGAAAAAAATTTGAACTTACCTAATATCGTTTTAGTTGCTTTTGTATCAACAGTTTGGTTCAGTATCTATGGAAATAAGCATTGTATTGCTTATACTCGGAGGCATTACGGTTAATGGACCATATGGTCTTATAACGACAGCAGTGAGTGCTGAATTAGGAACACATAGTACTGTAGAAGGAAATGCCAAAGCTTTAGCTACTGTTACTGCAATTATAGATGGGATCGGCTCAATTGGTAATAATTATAATAAAAGTTTTATTAATTTTAAAAGTTTTATGATTTTATAAGACGTATTTGTGTTGTTGTTATTTAAGGTGCTGCTGTGGGTCCACTTTTGGCTGGTGTTTTCTGTACTGGAGGTTGGGAACAAGTTTTTCAAATGCTTATTATGGCCCTGACCTGTGCAATGATATTATTAATACGACTAGTAGCTAAAGAATGCATAAATTTACGTCGTAATAGCCGAACTCGTAGTGAATAATAACCAAATCCAAATATATTTTTTAAAATGATTTTATTACATTTTCAATTACAAATAATTATTTGTAATTTTAAATATATTTTTATATCAGAACTTTATTATTTAAGCATATATACGTAATGTGAAATTTTAAAATTTTAATAAATCTCTGTTCAAAGAGTATCACAAATTGTACGTAAATAAAGTTTTCATGTAAAGCAAAATTTGTGCTCTAATCTCAATTCTATAGAAAAAACCATCACTAAGTGATAAAAAAAATTAATATAAAATTATATTTGGCACAATAACATTAATATTGTAAAGAGACTATGCATAAGTTTTTGTAATTATTTTCTTTAATAATGTTCTTTCTTTATTCTAATAATTCTGGGTTCAAAACTGTTTCGTATTTTCTAATTATGCAAAATTAGTTTCTATTACTCATTTTATTTCTAAGTATGTTATATTTTAATTTTCAACTTTTTTATGACAAGTTTTTAATTCAAGGAAAAATATGAATAAAATCTCATCTTCGTTTGTCAAATTGTGGGTTATCATACCCATTTAAGTTTCTGCATTTGCTAGGGAAGCAAATCAAGTAACTTCTCTAAGAATTATATTACTACAGGGACGATAATAATAATAATAATACTTACAAATTTAAAAAAGGATTTGTAAAAACAAAAAATCTTTAAATCAGAACCACACCTATGTTGCATGAAACATTATTATAATATAAGATTGCCAATGTGTTTATTAGTTATAACGCAAATGTAAAAAAATTGCTCATACAAAAACTGCTTTTCGCCCATTAATTCCTCCAAGCTGCTTAAAGCATCAATAAGGCATCGATGCCATTGTGATGCTTTTAGCGTCAATGCCACTATAAGCTGCTAGGTTATAAAAGTATTATATTAGTTTCTAAAAAAATTTTACGCCTTAAAATATGCAATTAATTCTAATAATATTTTCTCTCATATAAATATGCAACTGATAATACAAATGCAAGCGTAGGAGGAATAAGTATTTTTTTACAATAAAGAGAAAAATTTAAAATAAATATTTTATGTTATTCATTTCTTTCTATTTCAATAATATAAATTAAATAAACATATTATATCTAAGAAACAAATAGGTATTGACGTAGAGGCTGTCGACTTTTGGAATAAGAAAATATTTAAAATTAATAAATCAATATTGAGTTATAAATTTAAGATTAATATAGCATAAAGAAATTATAAAACATAAAGATTAAGAAAAATTACATTAAATTTATTTAAAAGTTATAGACAAAACAAATTTTAATCAACGATTTTCTGCCACAAATTTATAGTTGGTTTATATATTTGTCGGAGTGACTTTAATCAGGCGATGGGAAGGTGTGAAGACCTAAAAATTAAATTATTTTTAACTATAAAAAAACAATAAAGAATGTAAAGTAAAGATATGCGAACGTCACAGAAGTTTCATAATTTCTAGATTGCATTTAGACATCGACTTTCTTCAGATATTTGTAAATGGATTATATGTTCGTTAAAATAAGCTGATCCAAGCTATGGAAAGATGTGAAGACCTAAACATGACATTGTTTTTAATTATAAAAGAAATTTTTATTAAAAATCAAATATTTAAAATAGAGATATATGATCAACACAGAAGCTGCAAAATTCTTGATGGCGACCATTGAATAGATGTTTGTGGATCATACTATTTTGTAAATTTTAATAAACATGATTCATTTGAATAAATGAAAAATAAAAAAGTTTTAATGTAAATATTTCCTTAATGTATTTATCAGAATTTTTATTTTGATTTTCACTATTTGGAATATATTGGGGATGCCATAAACAAAATGTTTTAATCTCTTTAGAAATAAAAACCAAGATATTACGACCATAAAAGCTAGCATGTTCAGATTAAATTAATTAGAAAGATAATTATATATGTATCTACAAAAAAGAAAATGTAGCTTATTAGTAATAATAATAGTAAATAACAGTCACAATATGTTGAAATGATATTTTATGAGCTAAACAGATCTTAATAATAATTACTACTTCTTAATAGATATATGTTGGACTCAATACATGTTTAGTTTATTTATTATTTTCAAAATGTAGCTCAAAAGTGTATTTGTTGAATATTCACATTTTGTTTTCGTAAAAATTTATAATATTTGTTTAGATTAAAATTTAAAGTCAGCAGATTTAATATAATTTATCAAATTTTTCTTAAGAAAGGTAAATTAGTATAGATAGTATGACCGACATTATAAAAGCTGGTGGTTTTACTCGTCTGATTTAGTACTGAAATCTTTTTAAAATGGGAACCATACTACAGTTCAGTTTTGTACTTTTGCTATTTCAAGTTATAGCTGTTAGGGCTACTACGGAAAGTTAGTCTTAATTGATTAAATTCAAAAACTTTTTAAGTAATGTGGATTTTGTTTAATTTTAAGAAATTGTTTTTTGTTACTGGGGTACATGGTCCCATTACCGAAATGGAAATGGAAACTACAAAGTAAATAATATTACTTGGCTGGATACTTGGTTGGATGAAGATTTGCGTAAGCTCAAGTTTATTATATAAATGGCTATAGACAGTTATATAGACAGTGTTTTTTAGATAATCTTGCTAATACTGTGGCATTGAAACAACAAAACCCTGGCCTTAAAGTGTTAGAGGCTGTGGGTGGTTGGAATGAAGGTTCAATAAAATACTCAACAATGGCAGATGATGCGACAAAACGTTTAAATTTTATCAACTCAGCATTAGCTCTTTTACATCAGAATGATTTTGATGGATTAGATTTAGATTGGGAATATCCAGCGCAGCGCGATGGAATCTCTGCAGACCGACAAAATTTTGTAATTTTGCTGAAGGAATTAAAACAAGCGTAAGTAGGGAATTATGACTCAAAGGCATTATCTACTAAAGTCAAAAAGAAAATTTAATTAACTCTAAAGCTTTAAGCCATTTTCGCATTATGTTATAGATATGTGTTTTTATAAAAACATCATCATATACTGTCATACCCTGTCGACTGATCCTTTTTTCCTGATCATTTTTGCGACCTTTAGTTAGTTTTTTTCCGTAAATTCTTTTTTTATTTCTTGATTTAATAATGTTAAAGATATACCTACACACACCTTACGTGCGGACATACATAATTTCTCTAGTTTAACAGAAGCTTTTTGATCCAAATTACTTGGATCACAAAGATTTACTTGTAACTTGATGAGCAGTGAGTGTATCTCATGGGGTATTGATGTTCTCTGATATTCATTCGACCAAACAAGTAGTCAGTTATTATATCTCCATTTCGTCTTAAAACACACGACAATGGTTAACATTACGTTTACATATATTTAGTGCAAGATTTTCTGACAAAACTTCATACAAAATTTTATATATATATTAGATAGTCCCTGCAGCCTCATATAGATGAATATATCGGTAATAATCTATAAGATTTCAATACATTTGAAATTAATAAATTGCTAAATAATAAATTATAAAATATGAAAACAAATAAGTATATAGAACTTTATAGCTACACGTAGATCTGTAGGTTCTTAGCGATTATATATCACATAGATTTTAAATAAACTTAGAAACATAAAAACTTATTTTTAATCGGTAAGTAAAATAATGTTAATCGGTATACTGATTACTAGTGGCACAACAGTGTTTTGTTACACCTATATACTTGTTAATTATATACTTGTTAATCATAATTAGTATACCTAATTTACATCAAAGATTGTAAACAAATAAAATGTGCCAACACCAAAAAGAAAATTTAATTTAATTATAATTAATTTTTTAAGTTTCGCAGCGGAGCTTTTTACTCACTACCGCCGTTGCTGCTGGTCAAACATCCGCTAGTATCTCGTACGACATACCAAGCATGTCGCAATATATTGACTACATAAACGTTATGACATATGACTTTGTTAGTTCTTGGGATAGCAATATTGGCATACATTCACCTTTAACTGGTTCCGGTCTTAATACAGTAACAGCTTCAATTAACTACTGGTTGCAAAGTGGTAAGGTTTACCGAAATAAATATACACATATGTCTCCAGAATAACTATTTCATATACTTGTCCAGGTGCTCCACCGAACAAATTGGTGTTAGGTATACCATTCTATGGACGTACATTTACCTTAGCATATTCAAATCAAAATACGCCTGGATCACCTAGTGCAGGTCCTGGAGCTGCTGGTCCATATACATATGAATCTGGATTTTTGGGCTACAATGAAATTTGTGAAAAGATTGTAAACTGGAATAAGATATGGGACACAAGTTCTTCGTCTCCCTATGCATTTAAAGATAACCAATGGGTTAGCTATGACAATCAGGAGAGTATAACTTTGAAAATTAATTTTTTGAAATCACTTAATTTGGCTGGTGCAATGGTGTGGTCAATAGAAAGTGATGATTTTCGAGGTACTTGTGGAAGTGCATATCCACTCTTGAATGCCATTAATAATGCATTATACAGTGGTACGAGTATAACAAGCACCACACAAGGTTCTATAACAACTTCCACAACTGCAGTCGTAACTACACTACCTCCCGTAACAACTACGACGAGCACCTCGAATTCCAATGGGTGTACCAAACAAGGATACTTTGTTAATTCCAATGACTGCACAAAATATTATTATTGCACTAATGATATGATCCGTTACGATATGTCATGTCCTAGTGGTTTGTACTTCGATGAAGCCACCATAAGGTGTAATTGGCCTGAGTTAGTAAATTGTCATAATTAAAAAAAAATTTAATTTTTATGTTAAATAAATAAATAATAATGTGGAATTATATACAATTGTATTAATATTTTGTTTATTTTTATTAGTTAAAAAAATAATTTTACAATACAAATATTAAGGAAATATTAAGGTTTGTCAAGAAGACTTTGAAAGTATTTTACTTTTAACTTTTTTAAGTTAGAATTTAATTTACAAAAACTGGAATAATAATTTTGTAAATATTTACTTAACTAAATTTAAGTTTATTTTATTTCAGCATTTAACTTGATCCGCATAATTACAACTAATCGACTCTAAATCGAAATAAAGGCCATGTGGACATTCAAATGAAAAACTATTGTCATTTGGATCGCAGTAATAAAATTTGGAACAGTCGTATTGACTGCGTACATAACCATTTTGTCCTTCACATTTGAAAATAAATGTTGAAGAACCATCAGTTCCAGAAATACCTTTGTTATCTTTATTGGCATCTGTTGTTGACAAGTTTTGAATTTTACTTGTTGCCTCAGTCATTCCTGTAGCGGTAAGACCAAACAATATTTTATTGACTTGTTTAAGCAAAGGGAATTTTTCCTCTCCACACTGTCCACGAAAATCATCTGATTCAATTGACCATATCATAATGCCAGCTAAATTCTTTTCCATAACATAATCTGCTTTCAGTTTAATGCTATTTAAGTTTTCATAACCAACCCATTGTCTGCCTTGATAAGCATATGGCACCATTTGTTCGGATTCCCATTCTTCATGCCATCTTTCACTTTGCATTTTTTCACATAATTCATTATAGCCTATTACGCCTGGTTCTACGGAGTATTGTCCAGCTATACCACGCCCAAGATGAGGAGAACCAGGTGTATGTTTTTCAGCATTCTCTAAAGTAAATGAACGTCCATAAAATGGTATTCCCAAAACAAGTTTATCGCTCGGTGCACCTAAAATGTATATAGGTTTTATTATTCATTTTATGTTAATTAGAAAATATGTTGATAACATATAAATAATAGTATTTAATACTTAAATAAATTATTCCTGTTTATACTTTACCTTTGCTTAGCCAATATTTAATTATTGCATCGACATTCAACTGCTTCTCCCGTTTAGTTTTATCACTATTACCACCATAAAGTGGAGCGTTAATTCCTATAACATCATCCCAAGGACCATGCAAATCGTAAGCCATAACGCTGATAATATCCAAATATTTCGATACCTCTGGTATATTGTATGAAAGGGATGCAGAAAATTCCGCTGAGCCTACTGCTGCTGTCAGTAAGTAATTGAACGGATCCAAACTGCAACATTCAAAAAATTAGTATAAAAGATATAGTATTTTATTGAGTATCGTTTAATACACATAATTTATCATCAAACTAACCATATGCTAAAGACAATTATATGTATTATAGCATATAAGATAAAGAGAATATGAAGTATTTTATTACGGGATTTACTTCACGATATTTGTATTTATATTATCTATGGAAGTATTTCGAACTTAGTTTAAAAATATAATAAATGTGATAAAAAAGCTGTTAAGCTTTTAAATATAGAGTTGTTAAAGATTTATCACGTACATCTTGCTCAAAAGTCAAAAATAATCTTAAAATTATCAACATTCTGATAGAAACAATAGCAACAACATCCAATTTAAATAGAATAAAATAGAAATAGAAAAGACTTAATAACTTAAACACTTAATAACATATAAATAGTTCAGCTCATAGGTACATTAAATAGAATGAAAAATCAGACAGCTTAAATATTAAGGTCTCAGATATTAGTTCTCAGAGGAGAGAGAACTCTCCTGCTAATCATAGGTGACAGTCACTCACAATTTATTAACAGAGATCTAGTCCCTCCTGTCAAGCTAACTGAAGTTTTTTATATAGGTTGTGATGTATGCAGAAAAACTGCAACTTAAGTTCAACTCTTATAATAGAAATTGCGGAATCTTGAACGAGAAAATATTATCTAATAATTTCGCTGCCACTGCCCAACTTTGGTTAACAGAAAAAACAGATTTTTTTTTAAAAAGAAAATAATTTCTTGATAATCTGTTAGCCTGATGATCATTCAATACAATTGATCTATAATAACTACATAATTTAATAAGATGGTTCAAATTTATCTATAGGGTTTTATTGTGGAGAATGTGGTATTAAATTTTTTGCTATATCTATGAGGCAGATGGGTGTCTGCACCCAACGAACAGCACGTTAACTTGATAAAAAATGCAGCAATAAATAACATTTTTTATACAAAATCTTGTACGATAATACGATATGATAATTACAAGTGTAAACATAGCGTCAATAGAGATCCTTAAATTATTTGTGGTATAATATTCTATGTTTAAATTATTAAAAAATGAGAACGATTTTTTTATTAGACTCTTAATAACTTATATAATAGCATGAAACAAGAAAAGTCACATTATTATCAAAATTAACTCTTATTTGATTTGAAACAAACTGTAAAGGTTTTTCTATTGCATCTAATGATGAATTTACCAACGTATATGTATCAAATGTGAAAAAAAACTTATAGGTTGTAACTTTTACAATATAACTATATTAGGCTTACCCCTCTTTAAGTTCTCTTAACAGCGTTATGTAATTATTACGATCATCTTGTGTGGTAAGATTATGTCTCTGAAGTGGATATTCCCAATCTAGATCTAATCCATCAAAACCATGCCTTTGCAAAAAACTTACAACTGATTTAACAAAACGTGCACGTTTGTTGGCATCTCCAGCTACAATTGAAAAATTTTTCGAACCCTCATTCCAACCACCAACAGCAGCCAAAGTTTTAAGTGTTGGATTTTTCAATTTCAAAGCATTAAATTTTTTTATATTACCACGACCGTAATTGTCCTCTAAATCTAAGTAAGGATCAATTATACGCAAGTCTCCACTCTCTTCGATGCCAAAGAAGGCATACATTAAATGAGTACATAAAAATGGATCAATATTAGAGACGTCGAATTTACCGTATGAAGATCGATATGTGGACCATGTTCCGTGGTAGCATATAACATGTTCTGGAATCAATAATAAATTAGTACATATGGGTTATATATATTTGTATATATATATTGGATATTTTTTATATTTATTTATTTATTTATATATATATATATATATATATACTATATAAACATATATAAACATATATTTAGTAGCTTTTGCTATAACAAAAGAAAAATGTTCATTTATTTCTTGTTTACTGATATAAAAATAAAGTCCCCTTTAGCAAAACTACAAATCGTGTAGATATATCTTATCAGTTAAATATTATAATTGATTTTTCTTGTAAACTCAAATTATTTATACAGATCTATTATTTTTTACTTTATATATGTGTACGTGAATTGTGCAGATGTGCAGCCGTTTGCTAAATAAGTAGATAATATTTTAAGTTTAATTTCCTTGCCGTTTCAAAAAAACAATATGACAGTATTGTTAAAAAGCATTATTAATTATTTGGTTAAACAGTATTATTAATGTATATTATATATATATTATATATAGTAATTATATATAGTAATTATATGTATATTATATATAGTAATTTCAAGAAATTGCTGCAAAGCATAAAACTTTTTTATTTATTTTTTATTTATATATTTTCGATATAAATACATTAATTGTATTAGATATAAAATATATTTATTATGTAACATACAATACATAAGAAACAAATATATTATTTAATTTGTTCAAAAAAATGTGTATATTTTAAGTATGTTTTTTTATAGGCCATTAATTCAATTTGATTTTTAATTAAAAGAAAATATGTTTGTGTTTAATATTTAATAATAATAAACACTAATAATAAACATTAAAATTAAATAAATTTTTTTGTCATTAATATAAATAAATTTTTAATAAATATATATAATTTTTACATAACCATATTGAAATTGACGCAGTTATAGTAATCAGTATTCAACAAATATACATAAATTAACTAAGAAAATTGATACTTGTTCACATAATTATTATAGAAATTTCAAATTTATATTAAATATAATATCAATTTAATAAATAGTTTTAAATAAATAATTGAATATTTTCTTCAAAATAAATATGTTTATATATATATATATATATATATATATATATATATATTATTTTTAATTTAAAAAATATTTGAAATTACTTAAAAAAAAATAAAATTTTTAATTGTCGAATTAACACTAAAAATCTAAGTTTAGTTATTTTCGTTAAGAGTTTTAGTACAGTTATTTATACTTATTAATATACTTAATATCAACTATTATTTTATATTAATATAGTAAATATTAACTATTAGTTTATATTTTTATACTCAACATTAATAATATTTTAGCTAGCACTTACTATTTATCTTGCAGTCGACTTCACTTTGATGTAGCAGCATATATAGCACAGTTATTATATAAATTTTTAAAAGCATTTTATTATATAAGAAAAAACTTTTAATTTAATAACAAAATTTTAAAATTTAATTGTATTTTACTCTACGTATCAGTTTTAAAACTGAGCAATTCAAAATGTATCATTCAATTTTATAGTAGAAAATCTTTTGGAGACTGCTTTCATTTTTCTTCGTTGAGGGTAAAACAATATTTGTGTAAGGTCCGATAAGAAAAATAAAGATATGAAATCAATAAAAAATTTAAATATGTTAACAATATCTTCACTTATTGCAAAAAATAATTTTATTATATATAACAAGAAAAAATATGACGCATTCATGTCGGCAGACAAAAACAACTTTGAACTCTCCAAAATAAAAGATAAATAATATTAAAAAGATACATAACCAGAGAGGTAAACTAACTATATTAAAAGTAATTATTATTAATATTATTAAGCTGAAGTGAAACAAAACAAATTACGTTGTTTATTTATATAAAAATATTATATAGATATGTGAAATCGATAAATAAAATCATTATGGCATTCAAAGATTATAAAAAATTACAAAAAAAAAAAATGTTGCAACGTAAATATTTAATTAAAAAAAATCGATCGATACGTTAAGGATATATTTATTTGTTCTTGTCTATAATATTGTTTATATAAATAATTGCATAAACCTAAAATGGAAATTATTAAGTTATACATTATAAAATGTTTAATTAAATCAAATCTATGAGTTCACGAAGAAATGCACATAAATAAACATCAATCTTTTTCTAATTTTTCTTTTACTTATTCCATAATTTTTTATTTTAAGATTTTGTTAATGTACAGTGTAATTAATTGAGTAACAGATATAAAAAGAAGACTTTTATTTAGTATTTAATTATTATAAATTTTGTTATAATTTGATTAAAATACAATATATCAAACAAAAACTATAATAATTATTGAATTTATCAAAGAAATTATTGTTTGTAAAACACTTGGTTTACAAGAAAATTTATATGTTGTAAAAATTTTTATTATGCATTTTTAACAATAATAATCTGAAAACATATTTGCGCTATAAATGAATTCTGTAATATAAGTTGTTTAACTTCGCTGTGATAAAATAAAAACAAAAACAAACTTACGCATAAAATCAAAAGTAAAATTAAATTAATAATAGCTTTGATTTATATTATATTTATTTATATTCCTTATAACAATTTACATTCTGCATATATATATATGTTGAAAACACATATTTTACATACCAACAGAAAATTTATAAAATTTATGCATAACATTTAAAACTTTAAAATCTTCTCAACTTCGCAAGTTGATTATTTCGACGAAGTGCCATTTTTCGGACACGTCTCCAATATTGTTTTGTATTAGGGTCTAATTCTTCCAACGGTATAATACGGTCCACATTTAAACTCCATAACCAATCGGGATATTCACTGTCGGGTTTTAGCTGTAAATATTTGTAAAAAAATTTTGAAAAGGCATAATTTAAAAAAACAACAAATTACTTTAATATCTTCTCCGGTTTTGTAAATATTACTACCACAAACGTAGTTAACTAGTTTGTTGACATCAGTTTCTACAGGAATTTCTTTTTTTTCCATCATTGGACCAAGTTTACCCAATTTTTTCTTTTTCATTGTTGGAGCCGCTGAAATTCACATAAAACTTATTCCATATTTCTTTGTAAAATTAATAAACATTTTCTAATTTACCACCCAATGGTTTTGCATAAAATCTTGTTGTTAAAATTGTCGATTGAAACAGTTTTTGTTTCAGTATATTCAGTCCATTTGCCAAGTTATTCATTTTTTCAAATTTGTTTTAAATTTAATAGATTATTTTATTTTATAATAACACTAGGATTTCTAACCTAAAAATGTTGTCAAAGATTGATTTAACATCTGTTTAAAAGTGTTATAATGACACCAGTGTTGCAAATAAATTTAATTTTTTAATAAAAAATAGTAGCTAAAATATTGTTAAAAATGTACAATTTTGAGTAAATTATATTTATACACTAATAAATTAAATATATTTATACATATCTCAAACCGACTTTTACATGTTGGATAATTATTTAATTTTCTTTTTATAATTTTATGAGTTACTATAATTACCAAAAGTACTTTAGAAACCCTTACAGCTGTTTTATTTGTAAATATGCCTGTTGGGCTGTTTAACCGTTTGTTGTTACATATTAAATGAATTGAAGATGACTTTTCTAACAAATAAAACTCTTGCTAAAATCGCAGTTTATGGTGCTATCGGTTCCATCTCAGCTGTTATGTATATGAAGTATAGAATTGAAGATCGCATACGAAATACTGATTACTATCATTTAGCAGTACAGACTTTAAGACAACACAAAGGCATGAATTTAATTGTATATTATTAATGGAATTTTCTAACAATATAATAAATATTTCCAGGTGCTGTAAGTTTATTGGGCGAACCCATAAAGGAATTAGGTTTCGATTTAAGTGACAAAAAAAATTCTTGTGATGGTCAAAAAGCGCATTTCGAAATAAAAGTTAGAGGACCGCAAGATCGTGGTACGACTCTTGAATTCAAAACACTAAAATTATAATATGTATACATATACAATTGTCAAACCTTTGCAGTTTTTGTATAGATTTTATAAACGTACTTTTAATTTTTAACCCACAAACGCTTTATTATTTACAGGTACAATATATTTTTGGGCAACTCGCACTGATAATCAAGGTTGGATCTTAGACCGTCTTGACTTGGAAGTTAAATCTCAACCAGATAAACGATTTCTAATAAAAAAATCAGTGAATGAAGGAATGGTAGATTAATAGAGTAAAGTAAATTTAAAAACACCAAATATCAATTAGCATATATTTTATATTTATTATTAACACAATTCTTATAAAAATGAAGTCATTGCATTTGAACTGGTGAGTTCAAAAACTGATAAAAAAATTTTATGTTAATAGAATTTTCAACAATTTCATTAAATTGACGTTATATTTTTACGTTCCTATAAAGATAATAGATATTTAAAAGATAATATATATTATGTATAGGTGTGTGAAAACTAAGTCTTATTAAAATCCTTGTTATATATGATAATCTTTTAGTGGTGTAATAAAATTCAAAAGTCTAAAATAAAAACTTGTAAAATATTTATAGTATTTATTAATATAAATGTTAATAACGTTTCATATTATAACATTATTATAGGGTTTAAATTTCTCATATCTTTTTTTCACCCACGCAAGTATGTAAAGTAAAACGATATAAATATTGTAACAACGAAAAAAATCATTAAGTTCTAGTTTAAAAAGTAAAATAAATTTGTTTTACTAGGCTATATTAATTTTTGATTATAATGTTTAAATGAAAATTGTTTCCAAATTTTGTTATATTGAACAAAGCAATAATTTTTTCCAAAAAATTATTTCCATTTAATAGCAAACTTCAAAGTGCTAATAGTTTTAAAATTATTTATCGTTTCTCTCTAATTTTTACTTTTTACATCTCTTTTATAATCAATAGCCAGAGGAAGACTAGTCGGTCTCTTCATAGGTTGCGGTTCCGCCTCCGCTTCCTCTAGCTCTTATTGCGTTTTCAATTCTTTACCAATGCTATATGAAACAATTTTACCCCAATCTATTTTGGTTCTTGTAATTGGGAGTTGACGACGCATAGCTTTGAATGTTGTATCTGACATAGTCTGATAATTTTCTGATATGGCCAGTTGATATTCATTTTCAGCTTCTTCTATAAGGCGAATTACTTCTTTGGCCATTTGTTGTTCATTATTGGCAAGTACTGATTCTCGACATTCCTTAGATGATACTAATTGTACATTGCCATCTTCATAATAGTGTACCTAAAAATATAATATTTTGAAATATTTCTATGCATGTGTGCTATAACATTCCTATCTATCTCTAATGAATGGACAATACTAACCTGCACTTTAAGTACACCTTTTAGTTCTGCGCTACCACCACCAGATGGAAATGTAACGTGCCACTGTGAACGCCAACGACCATTCCAATAATTCTTGGGTTGAAACTGATGGTCTTCAATGCATATAGTTAATGTAATTTGGTTAGCTTGAGTTTTGCTGTAAACAGAACATACCTACAATATACGAACGAAAAATCAAAAAATTATTTTATATAAATTTGATAAAAACAATAAGTACCCCATGTCTATAGTGACTGGCAGTATAAGCCAAAGCTTCAATATCCAAAGCAGCACGCCAAGGTTCTGCTGTTGCATCAGATTCCACATCTTGATAATCACTTGCTTCCTTACGCAAATGGTCATACTTAAATGTTTGTTTCGTTCGTGGATCATAGAAACGACTCCCTCCTATAAATATTATTATATATAAATTTACTATCAAAACGAATATTTGTATAAATAAATATCTTAAATTCTTTAGCAAGAGGTATTATAGTCTGAAATTAAAAAAACCATGCCAAAAAAAAGAACAGCAAATAAAAAAATAAATATAATAAATTGAATTGATAACGATTCACTTTACTGATAAAAACTGTTAAGCATTATTCGTATGAGAACTATATCTGAATATGGTATATATGTAAAATAGGTGCTGAATCAAGTGGTTTATTTTTATGCCCATTTTAAGCAAAATATTGTACTGTAAATTTTAAACCACTTATGTATGTTATCTGCACTCACCTAAATCATTGAATTCTGATATTACGGCATTATGCTCACTGCCCTCAATACGAACTGGTGTTAGTTGATCTTTATTGTATTGAGCAAACGCATGGCTTGCACCTTCTTTGAGAAGTGCATCATTCTTCAGCAATTCACGTACATCATTGAACACTTCATTAAACTCTCCTGGAGGTGCGTGTAGAATAAAATCTGAAACGATCCTCACCTTTTCGGCATCACTTATTTGTGTTTGCTCCATTTCAACAAAGTTCTTTTTTTTAAATAATTAGTAGTGTTTTACTAATATATATTCTGGAAATAAAGAAAACGTTTTATATTTCTTATAAATACTCTCTTTGCTACAAAATAAAGTATTTTAATTTTGCAGAGATAATCAAAAAACAAGAGGCACTATCGACTTCGTTGTAATAGATTTAACACATTATGATTCACTTGCATTAAAAAGTGAAAAAGAGACAGTGATTGATATCTCAAAAACAACAAAACTTTTTCATTGTTTGTACATACAATTTAATTAAATATTTTACTTTGATTTTACTCTAGCTTCAAAAGCAGCATTAATATTGAACCAAAATTTTCAATAGCAATTTATAATTTAATAAATCTTATATTTTAACGTAGAATGTCGGCTTCATCACATTGCAAAAATGAGATCACTGTCTAATCAAACAATATAAATGCTCCTAACCAACACCCACCAATTGCTTTTTATACAAAATTTCGTTTTGTAATCAAGTAGGCTTATTATAAAATTTAATTCAGTCTTTTATATTTTTATTATTTGTTGTGCGCTATTTTAATTGCAAAACATATATGAACTGCTCTGGCACTTTATGTTCACGACTACAAACTTCATTTACTTTTTTCATTTGGTGCATATGGCGTTGCCATATCGCTTCAAATAATACTTCATTGAAATTTTTGTTCAACACAAAATTATTTTTAATTAGTGGTGTTATGACAAAATCATACATAACACCAAAGAATATCTATTCTTTGCTTAACATACATATATATAAAATACATAAATGATATATGTGTTATCACTTACCTGTAACTAATTTTTATATATAATTTTAAAATATTAAAATCACAACACCCAAACATTTTTTAATAAATATATAACGTAAGCATATATATTATATTGTTATAATATAATATCATATATATATTGAATGATTTTTAACATATGTTTTGACGAAAGAAACTGAACTCTTAATATAAATCTGGGCTGTCCAGATCAGATGTCATCGCTGGCCAATACATATCACTGTACAGATTGGAGGGCCGCAGAAACAAATAAATACGTTCACACTTGTTTTCGATAAAAATGAAAATACCATTATAATGTTAAATTTAGTTTTATTTATTTATCAATTTAAATTAATTTATTTAGTATACCATTAAAATAAAATAATTTTTTACCAGTACACTAAAAGAAAATTTACGTAATTGTAGTAGATTAAAATAAAGAAAATTTACGTAATTGTAGTAAATAATGTCGCGGGCCGTACTTTGGACAGCCCTGATATAAACTATTGTTTTCAATAGTGAGGTATTTTGAACAGTAGTAAACTATAACAATAAAACTTTATTTATTTAATTAATTGGGTTTTTTTATACAGCTTCGAGTTCGATTTCCAAATACCCATCATCAGTGGTCTTAGAGTTGTTATAACTTATAGTTTCAGCGTTTTTAAATACATATTTATTAAATAAACAGACTTCATACATTTTTGGGGAAAAAAAATAACATAAAATTTATTACTAGCTTAGTACTACACATGCTGATTAATCATTCTTGAGCTAAAATTCCTAAAAATTGGCATGTGCAATCCAATATTTCACGTATACTATTTGAATACTTAAATAAATCCGAACTTCCTTAAAAGTTTTTTTATTTAATACAGTTAAAAAAAAACAAAATTATTGAAATGAATATAATAATAAACTGCATGAGTATGTGTATATTTCTTGAAGACTTAATAACTTAACTATTTGTTAACATCAGAGAATTATAATTATAATAACATAATCGTTGTAGTAAAAAATATATTATAAAATTATCAGCAATCAATATCGAAAGTATATTATTCTGGATTAATCGAAATGAAAATCTTAGTATTCTAGTAGTTTCATTTACATTTACATTTTTTCATATGTTTGTACAAAAGGACATATGGTACAGGAGCGAGTATAATTATCATCTTCTTCATTATACGTTTCTGGACCATATTCATGCTCATGGTTTACTTTTGTGTCCTTAGTATACAATGAACTTCTAATTTCCATACGTAACTTTTTCATTTGTTTGTTATATTTTCGTACTTTGCTTACTTCTCGCTTTTCTTCTCGATTTTCATGCTGGCGCATAAGTTCTTCTTCAGTACCCCAAATTTCCATAGCACGCTGTTGCACTTGAAGATGCAAATAAAGTTTCATTTCACCTAAAATGATAATTAATTTATTCAACGTTTCAATAAAGTATTATATTAGATAATACCCCAGCGTACGTTGTGCGGATTCTTTCGGCTAATAAAACGTAAAATCGGTTCCCGCCTATCAAAGTCACAATCTTTTAATAAATACTCAGCTTTAGCTTCGGTACGAGTTATTAGACTATGACGTTCATCGGGATCGCGACACTTGTCGCAAACGGAATATTGAAAGTTGTTGTATAAGAAGGAATCAACAAATTGGTCTCCACATTCAATGCATTCCTGGTATGTAATTGGAATGTTTATAGTTTCAACTTCCTGATTTTTCTTTTCTGTGTCCGGCACATTTTCGTTCAGTTTATCGTGTGTTTCTTCAATTAGAAAACCGCCACCACTATCGACATATTTTGTACCTTGTACCTTTATAATTGATGATTCAGGGCAATTGCTATGATTATTATGATTTGGATTATTATTTTAAACATATTATGTATATATTTCAGATATAAATTATGTATATACCTTTTTCCAGCTGCATATGGATGGCAAACTAATTTTGTTTGACGTATATTTAATGCTTTAGCCCGATTTCGTTCCATGCGACATTTTTGCGCTGTTGTTAATTCCGTTTTTTCCAATTCCGACATTGTTTAATAAATGTAAACCAACACCTTGAATATCAACTTAAAAAACAAATCAAACAATTTTTATTAAAATGACAACTATCTCCTATACAGTGTTGTAAAGTTTTATTTTTTAGTACTGTCTTATTATTTTTGATAATATTACGTTTAATACGTTATTTAATATATTATATACAAAATAAATATAAACAATAAACATTATTTTTAGATTGATGCAATGAATGAGAATTATAATTATGGTAAATTAATGCTTATTTGCAACTTGAGATACACCAATGAAACAGTGCTTATTGCCGATTTGTTAGAGAGATTATGGAATAATTTATATTATGTTATTATATAGCTTAAAATTAAATTGCAGTAACGCAAAATTTATAATGATAAGCAATAGACATATAAAAATGACACTACTGACAGCAAATGGTTTAGATATAAAAAAGGTCAACATATCTATGATGTCAATGGGACCATTATAAATACGTATGCGTTGAAAAGGCAAGTATCGCTTTTATACAGATGAAAAAATGGTTTTGCTCCGAAACGCTATCTTTAATAAAGATAAAGATTCTTTATCATTCAGAATACGAATGCTGAAATGATACTTTTTTTCATCATTGTTTTATAGTGTAGAAGCGTGGGCACTAACTATTGCATCGAAAGATTTCAGTCTTTCGATATGTGTTGGTTACACACCATAAGATATTATAAATTACCATAAGCTATGATTGATATTTTTGCAGAATTTTTAAATTTAAATTACTGGCTGTTCGTCAAAGTTCTAACCCGTTCGTCCCAGACTGGTTCAAGTATTGCTTTATAAAGAATTATTTCATTCATGGCTTATTCTAACTATGCTGAAGGATGAATTAGGGTCCAGTAGCACTAAACATTTTTATGGATTTAATATGGCATAATAGAGTTCTTTTCAACTTGTATATGTTTTTACAAAATGTATAAAAATCAAATCAATGGATTTGACTTACCGCAAACACGGATATCGAGTAATTATTGATTAAATGTTAATATATCTTAAAATATTTTATGAATATACTCGTGGAATAACATTAGTATGACTTACGTTCTATTACGTTCCTAGATTAGGTTCTATATATAAGAAAGAATTTATAAATCATGCAATAAATATTGCCTCTACAAACATAATAGTATTGAAATTTAACAATTAAAAATAAAAATATAATTAATTAATTTAAATATTCTATAGCTGGTTTGTTAATTCGTTCTAATATAAACACAACAAGTGAATTTGTTAATAAACTTTCACAGCCAATTAACAAAATTTTAGAAATATATTCGAACATAAAAGTCAAGTACGACTTGGGTCAGTTTGTTAAGGAGCGCTGACTCTGAACTTCAAATTTGGCAGGACACGAGTTCTATTCCTGGTACTTGCAGTCTCAAAAAATTATTTACGCAAAATGAAATACAAGAATATTTCCAATACCACTGATGATGGGTATTTGGTAATACTCGAAACATCTGTGTGGTCAGCTAAAAATTCAATTAATTAAAATAATATATAATGAATTTTTAAAATATTTTATAATTTGGTTTTTGTTACTTGAATTAATAATTTATCAATTAAAAAATAACATTAAGTTTCATGTAGAACTATTATAAAAATAATTTTATGCCAACTATTTCTGAACATTATATATATATATATATATTGCTGTCTTATAATTATATAATAAACAATATTATTAATCAATATTTCAATAAGTTTTATATTGTAATAAAATCAATTCTAATATGTAGTATGTTGTTTTGTATTTCCCAATGAAACACCCTGCATATTAATTTCGTTCTCTTAATACTCTTGTCGAAGAGTAAAAACTCAAAAAAAAATGTTGTTGTGTGCATACATTTACATTACGAAAACTGGTTTTTTGTTTCTCCAACATGTTGATTTAGTTCGAATTTGTCGATTGGTTGCGTTGGTTGGTTTTGCTGTGCGAGCGGGTGATCGAATTCTATTCTCTTAAGAAGATTAGTGCATTTAGTGACTATAAACAAATTCAGATTTAAATATTTTGAAATGGTAATATTGAAAACAAGATTTTTACCATTGTTAATAGAATCCAAAATATAAGGTTAATAGTGCGCAAGTGCAACGTTTCGGTATATATGAAATGTAATGCAACAGTAAAAATTAAATAAGGAATTTAAAAATATTTTAAACGAAAAAATTGTCCGTTAAAATTCGCTTGCCGTAGTGACGCCGTCCATTGTCTTTGGAATTCCTCTTTGTTACCATATTTTATTGGTAACATACATTATCTATGTAAGCATATATATATATATATATATATGGCTGTGGATATGGTATCCAGTAGTGGTAGTGGTGTTATAATTTATTGTATTAGTGTTCATAACCACTATTTTTACCTGGATTTACCTGTTTAAAATGGAAATATAACAAAAAGAAAATTTACAAAAACAAGAGAATAACGAAAAAATGAAATAACGTGCAAACAAATCAGAAAAGATAGAGTGAGAATAAGTGATAAATAAGATAATACCTTTTTGTGCATTTCTCATTTAAAACGTAAATTTCAATTTATAAGAAATTGGAAAAAGATAAACGATAATATATGCATATGTGTATATATGAGTGCCTATGAGTGTGTGCCATGGTTTCCATGAAAATGCAAAAGTTTGCAATAACATATCTAACAACAACAAGTAATGAAAAACGACGTCAGCACTAACAATAACAATTATAAATAAACGTTATAGTGCCAAAGTTACGTAGTGGATTCCGCTGACGTTGACAAAAACTTGAATTAATATAAAATAAAACTAAAAATTACCAAACGAAATTAACATGAAATTCAAATAAAAAAAGTTGGTAAAATATAGTAGAAACGTGCAAACGCTAAAAAAACCGGCGATCGCTTAATAACTCTCAAACTACAATAAACGTACGCAAAAAAGAAAAAGGTAAAAATACTGGGTGATTCATAAAATTATATTAAACTTTTTGATGAGTCTTGTTTTTAAAAATTTCTGCATATTTCTTGTTTTTTTTTTTTTAAAGGTTATTAACAAATTGATTAATGAAGAAGTACGTTTTTTTTAGATGAGAAGTTTAAATGTATTAATCTTTTCAAGTGGATGTGTGATGTTATTTGTCTTCAGGAATCGCTTCTTCATTAAACAATTACTTATATTTTAAATAAAAAAATTTTAAAAATCAGAGTTGTTAATTTCATAACAATTCTTTGTAGTTCCCCTATTTTTCAATTTAAAATTATAAAAATATTTTTTCAACGGGTCAGCAGTATTTGAATTATTAAATTTTAAATACTATAAAAGTAACAATAGTTTTTATACCTTTAAAGGATCATCAAACCAGGGTTGTTTTAAGAAATTCAGAAATTAAGATAATCAAAAAGTTATAAAATTAGTTTATCAATAAATTAACTTTAAAAATTGCTAAAATAAACTAATTAAAAAAAATGTTAATAACATAATTTTGTATCCATTTTTTTTTCTAGTGTAATGCTACAAAATGCCTTCAATAAAGCTGCAGAAACGAAAATGCACTCACAAATTAATGCTGCTGACATTAACGATTTTCACATTATCACATATACCAGCGATTGTATATGCCACGACAAATTCAAAAAATCACCTGCATCATTTTCACAATCAATTAATAGATGACATTAATTTTAAAAATATAACGGATACATCTAAAAGTGTTCGATTACGTCGCTCTCCTGATACAGTTAGTTCGTTACATAGTTCGTTACCATCCGCGCGTTCCGGTAATTCTGCGGTTTATTTTGGTCATAACAGTGCCTCACAAACGAGCAGCGCGAATTTGAATGAAGCTTTTTCGGTTGATAATCGTAAACCAGCTTTCAAGAATTGTGCCACATATAAACCATCAGTGAAAGAAGAACAACCAGAAAACACATATGTCATACAAGTACTAGCTGAAGATCCTGATCCAGGACAAGAAATCAAATACAGTGTTGTACAATCGTTTTCGGAACGTCCCAAATTTTTTATAAATTCTCAAACCGGCGTCATTACTACAGCGCACACATTTGATCGTGATGAACCTATACGTGAAAAAGCTGTATATGTTACAGTACGAGCAACTGATAATGGACATCCTGCATTGGACGATGTTTGTACATTTCAAGTTACCATTTTAGATATAAATGATAACCCACCGGTTTTTAATAAAGGAGTATATGATGAGAATATGTCAGAAGATGCACAAGTAAGTACATTGTAAGCATATTGCTGATATGCAAAACTTAATTAAGTAATTACCACACATATATTTACCAAATTCGTGGACCCAGGATTACTGCGATTTGGTGGTATAGGTGTTAAATTGCTATATTTATAGATAATTTATTTCCATAATTAAGTAAAGTATATGTATTTAATTATAATTAGTTTAATAAATTAAATTTTATAAAATTTGTTATATATTTTATGTTAAATTGCAATATATAGTATTATAGTTCAAGATTATCTCAAAAATTTTCCTATGCACTAATTTTAAAGGAAAATTATACAAAGTACGAAAATTATTTATATTTTTGAATTAATTTTTCAAATAAAGAAAATTAAAGTGATATAACTTAAATTTTTCTTTTTATATCAATTGTTTTTTATATTAACATCTATTAAAGTAAATGTAGGTATTCTTCTTAATAATAAGATCTTTAGTTTTAATGCAGCATTGAAATCCGCTTGAATTCGATAAAAAAAAATTATGGAGAGCATTACTGGAAATATTTGTCCACTTTTCCAGATGTTTTTTGCCTAAAAATGATCATTTTGATTAAAAAAGAAATATATGCGCACATAATTAGGTTAATGTCTATTCTCTACTTCTTCAGGTTATAATCTTTAATTAACATAAGCACCTACTTAAAAACTAATCATAACACAAATTTTAAGGCCTTCAAATCTTTATCAATTTAGTATATAATATTTTCAATGAAAAACGATGCAAACGGTTGTTCTATCATAATAACAAATTAAAATATATTAATATATATATATAATATCTATATATAATATATAAATACATAATATATAAATATATAATATATAAATATATAATATATAAATATATAAAATATTAATGTCAGTCAGAAAATCTACTCTGTTTGCAGCTCCAGATAGAGACTAAGATGATAATTCAAAGTACATGAAAATTATAAATTTGGAAAAGGAATACACTATAATGTACACATACTTATATTCCTTTTGCAAAATTATAATTTTCATATACTTTAAATGGCCATTCATTTAAATAGAGTTACTTATTCTAACGTGAAACCGAACATATTTTCTATCTAATTTTAATATAACATTTCGTTTTTTAATAAAGCATGCAACTAAATCTTTATTAGAAATTTTATGTATTATATTGATTTTACAATTGTTATTACAATTGACATAACCTGAAGAGAATAATCAAAAACTTATTTATAAACGCATTGTGTCCACACATGTCTTTTCTTAATTAAATTGAACACGTATAGGTAAAAGCAAGAAAACATTCCATATCAATGAATGATCTTAAAGTAAATCTTTTGGAGCAATGAACAAATATTTCCATTAATGGTCTCTATAATTCGTTTTCATCAATTCCGCACAGAATTTAAAATTCTGCCTTATGGACTTAATGGACTTAAATTTATGCGCAGTTGTTTTTTTATTTTAAATATATTTCAATATAAGAAATAATTGATATAATGAAGAACATTTAATTTATTTTGTTTTAATTTTGTATACTTTATTTGAAAAATTAATTTATTTAGTTAAAACATTCTCGTAAGTTGTATTGGAAAATACTGAGGTGGTCTCAAACTTTTGCGCAGCACTGTATTATAATAGTTTAAAATTATTTCTAGTATTAAAAATAAATTCATCAATTTTTATACTTAGAGTTCATGCTTATATGTTATCAACCTTTCCTTTGCATATTTTTACATTGTATGCTATTTTCCATTTTCACTTAGATTAGTTGGCTTAGTGTTCCTTTGGCTTCCTCTCTTGGAAAACCTTAAATTTCGCGGTTTACAGTTTGTCACCTTAGAAATTAGTTTAGTTTATTGTACCATCTGAAACCTACCGCGTTACAGTAAATAGTTTTTCCGATTGTGAAATATTTAAAATAATTACTATATATGATTTGAAACGAGATTACAGAAATGTGTTTTTTAAATATTGGAATTTGGGCAACAGCAGAGGCAATTGTTCACATAATCATATAACTAGATTTATAATAATATATAAGCTAATATCAACCGTTTCATAATATTATTTATATATATCTAAAGTATAAAATATATAGATCTATATAAATATATATAGAAAATCTTTTTATATTATATAAAATATTTTTAACAAATTTAACTACTTTTTACTTGTAAAAGAAGTTTAGTTGATTCATAATGTCGATTGATTCATAAAGACTATGTTAAATTATAGATAATAAATACATATTTTTTTTTATGAAATTTGAAATAATAAATTTTAAGTTTTTTTAAACTTAAACTTTTTAAACTAAAACTTAAAATTAAACTTAATTAACCGGCAAGGTTGATTGATTCAGTTTTCTTTCTCTTTTCTATTATATATCTCTTTCTATAATCCGTTATTTTGTTACTTGAGTTAGCTAAATCAATGATAATAACTTTCTGAAAAACTACAATAGGTTATAGTATATGTAAAATTGTAGAATATGTAAAAACATCTGATAATTTCCTTTTTGATTTATAATATATAAAAATAATGAAGAAATAAATTTATAACTCATATCCTACCACAACCTTTTATTATAATAAATTATAATACCAAAATCGAAAATAGTTTCTAAACTTAATTTTAATTATACACAATATTAAAAACCTGTAAAAGGATACTAAAAAGTTTTGTTTTTGTAAGGACTTTGATTAAGATTGTTTTTTTATTTTGGGAATGATTTATTTATACATTTTGTTCTCCAAGATCGAAAGTTCTTAAATTTTAAAAATAAATTTTTCAATGCCTTGTGGTTAATTATTATTTAATTTATATACAATAAAGACATGAACAAATACTTAAATAAAGCAAATTAAAAAATTTCTAGAGATCTTCTTCTTAAAGATCTAGAGATCTTGTGTTGAATGTAGAATCTTAAGGTTGATATTATATATTGAAGTTAATTAGTCCTATGTGTTGTTTGGATATGAAGAAGCTAATTTTGTTTAGCAATTAATAAATATATATTGATGATATTGTTTTTTACTTCAAGGTATATGTATTAAAATGACTATTCTAAAACACATCAAACGTTCCTAATATAAGTTGGTATTTCTCACTAAAGATTTTAGATTTTGTTAGATAATCTCATTGAAATTTAATATGTACGCATCTATAGTTTAAGTTGAAATAATTTATTTCAGTACATATGAAAGGTTTCTAACAAAAATTAGTTTTATGTCATTAAGAATCACAATATTTAGGTTAGGTTGTCCTAACCTTCTATACTGTCAAGACTGATTTTAGAAAGTGAAATAAATGATTACCTCAATCTCCTATTAAGATGAGTTAGATTATTGTTTAAGATAATTTTTTATTTTAACAACATTACAAATATATCGAATAGTAAGCAAACATCTAATTTTAAATAAATTGTTTTTTTTTTTGAAAATACTCAAAATATTCATTTTCTAGAGATGCTTTTAGTAATAATTGTTCTATTAACATTTCTACAATCTTTATATGAATCTCTAAACTTTTATAGTAATTTTTAACTACACCTACACAATCCATTAAATATTATTGTCAATCAAGATTTTTGTTTATCAGATATTTCAAATTTTGTGTTTTAAAACTTTAATATAATTTTAAAATAGAAGTTTATAAAATATGAATTGACATAAAGTATATATTATATAAATCATATTTATACTTCTTGAAATTTAAAATATTTTGTAGTTGTTTTAATTTGAAATATTTTTTTATCATAACTCACTTAATAAGTAATTAGCAAATATAATTGCTACCTAATATTATATTATGTTAGGTTGGAAGTCAATTTTTCTTAATTTGAAAGGTTTATTGCTATACATATAAAATCAAACATTTTAGTAAGACAAACTAGATTATGTTATATTATAGTATAACATAAAAAATTTATTAGAGAAGCACCATACAGTTCATTGACAAAGCTTATATTGTCATAAACTATGATTTGAGTTTACTACACATATTAAATATTTTTCAGAATTCTCGAGAACTATTCTACAGTAGCACGCTGTACTATCTCACAAGGTTTACAGTTCCCAATAATGTCTGCATATTTTGGAACTCAAGAAAGATAAATATTGAACTATGTAAACATCTAAATTAGAGATATGAGATAGTTTATTGGCAATATTATCTACGTTAAGATAAGTTCTTGAACAGTAGTAAGCACCTTCTGAAAAAAGCCGCAATGATGTCTGAATCTTTATTATTTAGACAGTTCAGTTTTTTAATTAATATAGTACTTACTACTTCATTGCCCATCTTTGACTCAACTTTGTGTATCTTAAGTGGGGTTCTCAGTACTTACACAGTTCTCGAGCTTATATCAATATTTTCAGATTGGAACTTTGTTTATGGTCACACGATTTCCAAAAAAGCATGGTTTTTAACTTAAGTATATGTAGACTTCTGCTGGTTTACTGTGTGAATTATGGTAAATATAAAATTTAATGCAGAGCTAAGAATGAAGTGATCTACATAGCTAAACTAACCCTAAGTTGAGCATAGCGTTTTAAATTCTGTAACAAGAATTTTCAACTCTGGTATATTTACATCCGATTTTATTTCTTTTCTGTTCTCTTAAAATAATAAAAAATGTAGTATACTTATTATTAACAGGAATAATGTAAATAACGATTTTTGAAATCTATAGTGCTATACCTGGATATATAGTCTCATTAGCAACACATTAAGCAGTAGTCTTGAATCTCTTGATTTAATATCCTAAACATTGTATGATTCATTGGAAATCGTATGGAGATATTGGTCTGACCCTGTCAGTCACAAAGACCAAGTAGATAAGAGAGGGAATTTATTTTATTCTATATTTCATAGTATCTGGACCTATCAGCGTGCTTGATTTATTACCAGAATGCCGAGTTAAGAATCCAGTGATTAAACTGAGTTATAATTATAAAAAACTACGTTCTTTCTACGATTAACTTACTCATTTCTTCATAAGGAACTATTTGAAAATTTTATATATATTAAATTATTATGAAAAATGTAATCAATATTAAGGTGTGTAAAGCTATATATAAAAAATACTAGTACAGAAACAGTTGCTTAAATGTCCTTTCTCCTGTGCATGCTCTAATTTTTGGTCAATGAGGCTTCAACCGATAAATCTCGAATTTATTTTTAATATATTTATTATTATTTTTATTAGTATTATTTTTCATTACTCACAATAAAAAAATAAAATAACGAAGTAATTAAGTTAAAACACCAAAATTTATGTTTTTTTAATTATTTTATTGTATTAAAATTTAGTTTAAGTAAAAACCTTCTGAAATAATTAAAATATATTGCAAAATTAATAAGTAAACTAACTAATAAACAAATATCTTAATTATTTTTTAGAAATATATACTCTAAACCGTCTTCAACTATTATTTTTTGTTTTTATACTCTATTTCAGCCTGATACGGTAGTGGTGCGTATTACTGCTACTGATCTTGATGATGGCATAAACAGTGCTATTGAATATCAAATTTTGCCTGAACGCGATTATAAGTACTTTAAAATCGACAAAGTAGCAGGTATTATTTATTTAAATCATCCCATCGATAAACGACCTGGAAAACATTACACAATTACTGTTCGCGCCTATAATGTTGTTCCAGAGATACCACAAGATGCACAAACAATAGTTAAAATAAAGGTAGTGGAATCATCGAAGAAACCACCATCTTTCATTAACCCAATTGAAGAACCAATATATTTAAAAGAAGACTATAACGATTATTCAACACCAATAGTGACACTGCAGGCAGTTTCAAATATACCTGATAAACCGGAGGTTACTTTTGAACTGATAACTGGTCGAACCGAGCAAACAAATAGTAGAAAGACATTTGTGTTCAACCAAATTGGCAACAGTGTTACCATTAGTCTGGGCAAGTCTTTAGACTACGAAGCAATAACTGATTATACGCTGACTATGAGTGTTAAGAATAAATTTGATCTTGTAACCGAACACGTAATAAAGATAAAAGTTGAAGATGTAAATGATAATATACCATACTTTTTGTTCGAAGTAAATAAAGGCACTATTTTAGAAAATGAACCGCCTGGTACGCCTGTTATGCAGGTGCGTGCATTTGATATGGACGGAACCTCAGCTAATAATATTGTAACATTTGAGCTTGGAGATTATAAAGAATATTTTGCAATTGATTCCAACACTGGTAATATAACCGCTTTGACTACTTTTGATCGGGAGGAACGCGATTTTTATAATATTAAAGTTATTGCTAGTGATAACTCTCCTTCTAGTTTATTTAATAATGGGGAACCAAATCGTGGCCAACAGGTGTTTACCATAGATATTGCTGATAAAAACGATCATAAACCACATTTTCAAAGGTCTGAGTACGTAGCTGAAAAATTACCTGAAGATTCTAATATTAATCACATTGTAGTCGAAGTAACAGCGGAGGATGAAGATAATGCATCTCAAATTGTCTACACTATTGAAAGCGGTAACGTAGGTAATGCTTTTAAAATTGAGGAAAAGACCGGTAGTATCTCAGTAAATCAACGATTGGATTATGAGAATATAACTGAATATGTACTTAAGATACGGGCTTTTGATGGTATTTACGATGATTTTGCTACGGTAACTATAACAATTGAAGATGTTAATGATAATCCACCAATGTTTAAGGAAGATTATAAGAAAAATATATATAAAATACAAGAGGAAGCAGTTTTTGATCATTGTATAGTTAATATAGAAGCATATGATCCAGATATAAAAGATCGAACTGCTGATCAACATATAAAATATTTTCTTGTCGTGGAAGAACAGAAGAAATTCTTAAGTATTGATAATAATGGTTGTTTGAAACTAATTCACCCATTGGATCGTGATTTACCAGATGGACACAAAAATTGGCAAGTATTGATAACTGCTGTTGATGCAGATGGTAATGGCCTTAAATCTGTGACACCAGTTACAATTTCTCTACAAGATATAAATGATAATGCGCCTTTCTTAGTTAATAAAATGCCTGTTATATGGCAGGAAAATCGTAATCCTGGACAGGTGGTACAGTTGCAAGCGAATGATTACGATGAGGTTCAGAATGGTCCACCATTTACTTATGGTATTGATAGTGATGCTTCGGCAGATATTAAAACCAAATTTAGTATTGACAATGATTACCTCTTTGCTAATGTACAATTCGATCGCGAACAACAGAAAGAATACTTCATACCAATACGTATCAGTGACTCCGGACAACCGAGACAAAGTGCAGTAAGCATACTACATCTCATAATTGGTGACGTGAATGACAACGCTATGACTGAGGGCTCCTCACGTATTTTCATTTATAATTATAAGGGTGAGGCACCTGATACTGATGTTGGACGAGTTTTTGTCGATGATCCTGATGATTGGGATTTGGATGATAAGCAATTCCAATGGAAAAATGGAATACCACATGATAATTTTCGACTAAATCCCAGTTCTGGTATGATAACTATGTTACAAGGAACACAGGAGGGAGAATATATGCTAGAATTTGTAGTTACAGAAGAATCTACTTTTATTCCATACCACTCCGTTGATGCTGATGTGACAATTGTGGTTAGAGAACTTCCAGAGGAAGCTGTTGATAAAAGTGGTAGTATACGCTTTTTCAATATAACAAAAGAAGATTTTATAAGCATACCACGCGATGCTCATGCTGATGATTCATTATCGCTTAAAGATAGATTACAATATTCTATTGCTAAGCTATTTAACATATCTGTTTCGAATGTCGATGTTTTTACTGTTTTGGAAAATATTAATAACACTTTAGATGTACGTTTTTCTGCTCATGGATCTCCTTATTATGCACCAGAAAAACTCAATGGTATGGTTGCTCAAAATCAGCAAAAACTAGAGAATGATCTGGGTTTAAAAATCCAAATGGTGCCCATTGATGAATGTTTAATAGAAAAATATAAATGCGAGTCTTCATGCATGAATATTTTACAAAAATCATCAGTTGCTTACGTTATATACTCGAATACCACATCTTTTGTAGGAGTTAATGCATTCATAGAGGCGGCCTGCGTATGCGAATCAAGAATTAGAAATTATTGTCTTAATGGAGGCACGCCGAAAGTAGGAGAAGACGATGCTTGCGATTGTATTGAAGGATTTTCGGGTCCCCACTGTGAACTTGTCTCTGTAGGATTCTATGGAAATGGTTATGCTTTCTATGAACCGATTTCAGCTTGTGATAACACAAGAATAAGTTTGGAAATTGCACCGCAAACAGATCATGGCCTTGTAATGTACATTGGTCCGTTAAACTATAATTCATTACTTCCGTTGACTGATTTCTTGGCACTTGAACTAGTCAAAGGTTATCCAGTTTTAACAGTCGATTATGGTTCTGGCGGTGTACGTATTGAACATCGACATATACAGTTACAAGCTGGTAAATCGTACCAATTGGACATAATACTACAAAAAACAAGTATTGAAATGACTGTAGATAATTGTAGATTATCGACTTGTATGAGTTTAGGCGCACCACAAGGTCTGAACGAATTTCTTAACGTTAACGCACCATTACAGTTAGGTGGAACACCAGTAAATCTTTTACAATTAGGTCGTCAGCTCAATTGGACTTATATACCCAGTACGCAAGGCTTTTTCGGTTGTATACGAAATTTAACAATTAATGAACAAACATATAACTTAGGAGCGCCATCAGTATCCCGTAATATTGATTCGGGTTGCCAACGTGCTGTAGCTGTCGCTGTTAGCTTCGGTATAGATCGTAATTTCATTATTGCGATTATATCATGTGTTTTGCTTCTTCTTATTATATTATTAGCTGTTGTTGTGCAAAAGAAACAAAAGAACGGTTGGCATGAAAAAGATATTGATGATATACGAGAAACGATTATAAATTACGAAGATGAAGGTGGTGGTGAACGCGATACCGATTATGATCTAAATGTATTACGCACTCAACCGTTCTATGAGGAAAAATTGTACAAAGATCCTCATGTACTACAAGGTATGCGAGATCCAAGTGAAATTCCAGATATCGGTGGTTTCTTAGGGGATAAAAAAGAAAATTGCGATAGAGAATCGGGTGCTTATCCCGTTGATGATGTACGACATTATGCGTATGAAGGCGATGGTAATTCTGATGGTAGCTTATCCAGTTTAGCGTCATGTACTGATGACGGAGATCTCAATTTTGATTATTTATCAAATTTCGGACCACGATTCCGTAAATTAGCTGATATGTACGGTGAAGAACCATCCGATACAGATTCTAATGTAGATGATGATCAAGGATGGCGCATTTAAGTAAATTAGTTTAACATTCATTCGTGTATATATACATACGCATATTAACATATCTATAAATAAATGGACTTAAAAGACTTTACGCTGTCATGTCGCTTTATGGCGCTTTAATTTATAAAACATTTACATTTAAGAGTGTGAAAAGTTATATCGATTGTTATAATTTTGAAAATACGTGTAAAAACTAAACAAATAAATTACGAACAAATATTACATCATTAACTATGTTTTTTGATAAAATATAGATATTATTATGATATATTTGAAACTTGTTTCAAGACAAAAATAATATACATATATAAGAAGAACGAAATTAAATTAATCGGTGAATTTATTAAAAACTAAAAAGCATTTATTTAAATTACTTTCGAAAAGAAAGGCCAGATATGAAACATATTTCCGTTAATATTAACAATAATGAAATGTAAATCAAAAAAATTATAAATTTTTTTTGTTAAAAAGAGTTTAAAAATCCCATAATTTAAGTTTAAGTTAAGAAAAGTAATGTAATAAAGACAGATATTTAATTTTTAGTTTAATAATTTTTAGTTTTAATTTTTAATTATTTTTTATTTTATTTTTTTTGCATTAGTAAATATTTTATTAAAGAAATATATATGAATATGAAATATGTAATGAAGTTATAAAGATAATTTCAAAAACTAAAAATAAACAAACATTAGCTATTAAATATAAAAAAATTAAAATAAATTAATAAATTATATAATTAATTTTGAAATAAGTATTTTTATACATTAAGACCGAAAAGTTTTCGGAAATTCTCATTTAAAATTCGCGCGCTGTATATTTTTCGATATTTTAAGTATGTAGTTTGGCAGAATTCATGACAATTACTATGCCAAAAATGAGCGCGATCTGTCAGACAGTTCGTTTACGGCAGCTGTTGAAACCAGTTCACCTCAGTAGTGCGTTGCGAAAAAAACAATGGAAAAAATATTGAACAAAGAGTTTGCATCAAATTTTGTGTTTCGAACGAAATTTCGTGTGCAGAATCGTTGCGAATGCTACAAAAGGCTTATGGGGAATCAGTTTTATCGAAAACTCAAGTTTATGAGTGGTACAAAGCCTTCAGGACGGGCGTACGACCGTCGAAGACATTTCGCAACGCACTACTGAGGTGAACTGGTTTCAACAGCTGCCGTAAACGAACTGTCTGACAGATCGCGCTCATTTTTGGCATAGAAATTAAGGACAGTGCTGCCAAACTACATAAACTTAAAATATCGAAAAATATACAGCGCGCGAATTTTAAATGAGAATTTCCGAAAACTTTTCAGTCTTAATGTATGTAACATATCGATCGGTTTTAATTTACGAGTATTAGTATTAGTTATAAGAACGCCTATAGTTTTAAACATAAAATACATATATAAAAATAAAATAAAATCGTTACAAAATAATTAAGTAAGAAATAGTTATATATTTAAACAATATAAATGCGAATATAATTAATAAAGAAAAATAAATGAGAAAAAGATGTAAAATATATTTTTGTAATTTTTTTTTTCAAATTTTATTTAGGGAAGTATAAAATATTATTTTATAGTATTTTTTACAAGCCAATAATTAAAAAAAAGAGAAAACCTATAAATCAATTAAAATATGTGAAACTAAAAAAATTAATAAAAAATATAAATCCACAAAAATCGAATTTTATTTTTCTATTATTGTTGAAGTTAGTTCAATACTTTTTCAACTTTGACGTATATTAATTGACTGCTAAAGTAATGTGGTACAGTATAAATATTTCGATCGGTTGGATTAAATTTAAGATGAAGAGCACAGGCACTGTGTAGAATTAAACTCATGGGACAATGAATGGTTTAAAAGGTAAAAAAAGATACTGTTAAAAATTTTGTGAATTCAATCAAAATTTAGCCAAAATAAAAATGTATGTTCATTATAAATAGATGTTTTTGTTCTTAGTGGAGTATAAAAAATTAATATACCCGGAGACAATTTTAAGGATATTAATATTGATTAATGATTTATTTAGAGTTATCAAAATCATTAATGCATAAATATACAATGGACTTTTTCTAAGACACCGAAAAAATTGTAAATATATACTCATTATCTGAATAAAACCTTGATGAACCATCGTCAGTGATCAGAGTCTGGGTAATTATAAGATTGAAATGTAAGTATAAAATATTTATAATATAAATTTTGTTTCTCTTATTTAATTCAACAATTGATTATAAATAATTATTACAATTATGTGTTGAGAAATTTATTTATATAAACATTGAATATAAAAATAATTCAATTCTTATCATTTTAAGTTACTTGGAAGCTGTTCACTTTTACTTCGAATTATGTGTATAGTATTCGATTTTGTAATAAATATGTATATAAATATATATGTATACATATATATATATACGAGTATGTTTATAAGCATGGAGCAAACAGAATCTTGTAAAGTAAACAAATATAGCAACGCTTACGGACTAGTGTAAATATTCAAGTGGTTATTTGAACTTATCAGTTTTTAGAAATAGCAACAGAATCAATGATGTAGCCATTCAAAGATGCTCCGCTTCCGCACTTTACAGTACAGATCATATTTTATTGTGAATAATGTAGCTTTTAATTTAAAAAACATTTAAATATAGCATTTCAGTTCATATGTATGTATTCTTGTAAATATGAGTTTAAATATAAATATACAAACACACATTCATTTTTTTTACAATAGAAACTTTGAAATTGCAATTACCAATGATTTATGTTGAAGTATTTAATGAATGTTGAAATAAAAATTTCAGACAGAAATCAAATTCGATTGAAATTTGTGGAATTTGTGGTTAAAAAAAAGAAAGTAAGTTTTTGTATTATACTGACGACATTATACAACACTATACATCACAAAGCAAATGGAAAACTTAACACATTATGAACTGAGAAATTAACTTATAATTATCTAAAAATAATATGATGGTAAATGGGAACCTAATTTCCTGTTATTCATCTACATCTATATATATATAAAAGTATATCGTCAATAACGTAAGAGTGAAAAACTTTCTCATCGGCATTCAGCGCTAGAACCAATCCATTTTTCGTAAGTTGATTTACTTATGGCCTTTAAATTTTTTAGGGAATTTTCTTTTATACTTGCAATTAACTTAAAATGTATTCCTCGAAGTGGTAACATGTGCTTAGACCCATTAAAAGGAGTCACATGGGTCTATATCTGATGAATATGGTACTTAGTTGATCATATTCTTTGAGTCATCTTTTAAAAACAGAGAGAGTGTTCTTTGTGTAGCCGCAATTATACATTGAAAGGTATAATTGTGAAAAGAAAAATGTACTAAATCTCAAATGGTAACATAGTACAGAAAAACATTTTTTTGTGGTATGTTTCACGCGGGTTTTTAAAATGGTAAATTCCATATACTGTTATGGTATATGTTACTCGTACATGTATAAACAATTAAATAAATAAATCAATCCTATATTTATAAATTATATGCATAAACGATAATGACTAATATATTATAGACTACAGTAGACAAGTCAAAACATATGTATACAGAAAAAAGTATAGGGATACAGTTCTTTACTGTTTAAATTCACATTATATATACTGATAATAAGAGTCAATCAATAACATCTATGTGATTTCATACTTTTAGGTTTAATGCAAAGTTTCTGGTAACAATTTATATCAAATTTTGTAAGGGCAAAAATATGGCATGGTCATTTTAAAAGTAATTTGCATTCTCCAATTCGTGTTCAATTGTTCTCCTCCGAATCATAATCCACGCATCGAGTTGTCTAGACCCTAGAGCTTAGCAGACTTCACTTGAGTGTCTGTCGAACAATATTACTATTTAGTCTTCCGAAATATGAAACAAAATCAAGAAACAACCTACCATTACCAAGTACTACTATAGATTTAGTAAGCAGTGGAGAAGCCGAACCCTCTATCAATGAATTCTTTACAAGTCATTTATTCTCTTCATCTTCATATTTAACGTAGATATGCGGATTCTGAAGATAATGATGAGCAATCTTTAGAAGTATTGGGGAGAAAAATTCATGGAAAGATCATCGGTCTTATTTGCTTTAATGGTGAATATTGTTTTGAATAGAACAAAAAGTTGCGTAAACTACACTCGCGACATTAAGACTTGGCAGCTAGACTGGGTATGAGATGTAGTAAGAATAGGAGATGACACTGTAGTTAAAAAAAAACGTGTAAAATGATATGAAGGTGGTATGTTACCAGAAAGTTTTGATGTTTTTATGAAAATAAGTTAAAATTTTTTATAAACTATTATTTTTATTTTATTTTTTAAGATCACCTTTAGTGTCATATATATTTGGGATTACAATTCTTGGAATAATTAAGACTGTTTAAGACAATCTTACTCTAAGACAACAGAGGGAGGTCTAAAGTTTTCTTTATCATAGATTATTCAATAGTTAAAAATTAACACAGATTGTACTGTTATATTATTGTGCGGCAAAATTATTAATGTCGTAATAAACAGTTTTATTTATTGCATTCTTAATTAAGATTTTCTCTATTGATTTTGAGTTTATTTAGTGACCCGCAGACAATCGACCGTCATTCATAGCTTTATTTATGGTACGTATTTCGGCGATTCGTAACTGATGTCTTATCCATTTAAGATTCAAGTGTGTCTGTACGTGCGTACATGCGTGCAGTAGACACTTTCATTAATATTGCAAGGCAACAATAGCAGCTGCTTTGTTGAAGATGACGTTTAAGGGTGCAACAAGTGTAGAGAAGCGAAGCTGTTTTTGTTTATTTTACTTTTTGTTTATTTTTTTGCTTCTGGTACAGTTTTCATGTTTTGTACTGTATGAAGAAAAAATGTTAAAACAACTTTTTTTAATATGCTTTGAAATACACATTGAATCCGGTGAGTTGAATATTTGAAGATTATATTAGAAAATATCAAAACTATGATAAATATTTCCAAGAAACTTTTTGAAGAATGTGTTTAATATTTTCTAACGAATTGTTAAGTTTTCTTACATCTCCTACTGAGTTAAGGTAAACACATTTTCAAACCTTGAAAAATGTTTATTGCACGTCTCTGTTTTTCTAATTTTTCTGACTGATTTCAAAAATACGAATAATAAGATGCCCTTGTTTCCTTATTTTTGCTAATTCAGATTATTTAATAAGAAAACGCTCCTCTTAATCCAATTTCTGCTTTCCAGTTCACTTCTTTGTGCTGTTTTTTCTTGGTTTGTGTGCTATAGAATATGAGTCAAATGGTTGAGAGGAATCATAATAGCCGCAGCTAGTGAACGTCAGCCTTCGCCAATGCACTATCAATTTTCCGGAAATTGATTTTCAATTAAAACAAATAAATTTTCATAAGTGGAACAAGAAAATACTTTCAATTTATTTTCAGTTGAGCATGAAATTGAAACTGCACAGTTTCTTTCCATGTGTGAATTCAGTTTATTTTAAAGAAGAGTGAAGAATGTTGCATTCTCTTGCATTGCATCGATCAAAGCTATTTTACTTAATTTTATGGTTTGTAGTAATTTTTAATTTATATATGTTTTCGTGAAAATCAAAGAAATTTTTCTATCAAAACTATTTTAAGGTAATTTTTAAGTTTATTATACTAAATTATGTGTATATGATATCTATATATATATCATACATATATATATTATTATTACATACATATATGTGTACATATTTACTTTGACTACTTCATTAACATTGAATATTTTTTTTAAAAAAAAATTTTATAATTAATTAAGTGAAAATTATATTGTATTTTTCTTGATCTTTATATATATAATACATAGTTCCTAGGTTAGATTTTCTTCTAGTTAATTATGGACACTGCCACATAAGATGGAGTACAGTTTTCTTCTTATTTGTGGAGCCATAACCCTAAAAAAGTCAATATATAGTAGACCCAGTCTCATAACATGTCTATCTAGTACGTAGTGACCCTTTACATCCGACACCATAGTGCTTCGCAGGTTTCGGTAGATAAAACAACTGACTGGTACGTTTATTGTCTATATTGGACCAGGATCATCCAGAGATCTTACAGAAACAGCCTTTTTAAGTAGAATCTAACAAGTTAGAGCAATAAAGTATACGTAATATATTATCTTTGGGAAATAAATTTGCCTGTAGTTATTTACTATACTTGCTTTTTATCTGCTCTTACTGTTGTTCAATTAAATCAGCTGTTGCAATTTCTCCTTATGTGGCATAAAGATGAATCTTCAAATAGCTTGTAGAGTCCCTTCATATTATCGCATTAATAAATCCCTATATTTAAAGAACATTGTAATCGACTACAAAAGGATATATGTTAGAAAAAATGAAAAGCAAATATTTTAAAGATGTATGAGGTTTTCTAAAAAACGAAAAATTGTCAATTAAATTTTAATAATTTTCTAATCCATTTACCCAAAAACATATATTATGGAACATATTGTATAATGACAAAAAACATTTTATTATACATATATATATAGAACATATTGTATAATGACAAAAAACATATGTTGATTTGGATGACAGTTCTGTTTTTCATATATCGCAGACCCATACTACCAAATCAGAATAAGAAGACGGATAGTTATATATAAGAGAAGAGGAAGGATATAGTTATTTGAGATGGGAAAAAGTGTGGGGATTATTAATTCTTAAGTTTCATGCTTTATAATGAATCGCTCTTTTGAGATTTATATTAAAAATGTAAAAATAGCTTCGATATATGTTCTTGAATACATTTAGGAATATGGATAAACTGGATATCAGCTCCCAATGGAGCGGAGTACTGCGACCATGATTGATCTTTTGTGCTGCAACAGACCCTAACCGAACAGAAGACATACCACCTTCCGAATGAAAGCCAGAATGTTGGCCGTTGAGGACCTCCTAATGTCAGATCTGTAATACACTTAGTATAATTAAATTTCTTTCACTTTCCTCTTGATTCCATGATTGTGATATCGTTAGGATGTGCTGATTTTTTATTCTTAAGATTTCGTATTTTGTAATGAATGATTTTATGGGGTAGTTAATATATATAACGTATGTAATGGCTGTATTGCAATAGTTGTATTATCCTTACTTTTCAATATAATAAAGGTTTAGCATACTTATTTATTCATAGATTTTGTGTAATCAGTAAGCAGTCTTTAATTTTTTTTATGCACTATAATGATCATGGTCTATTTATAAAATAGAAATAAGACAGATTCTTTTTATTAGAACTCTTTTAATTAATTTTCATCTGATTTAATTATTTCAATTGTCGCTCCCAAGCTTAAAGACGCTATTTTATCTTATAAATGAGGAATAAAATTTAAAACTAAAAAAAATTGCCCTGTTATGATTTCTTAAAGGTTATGGATTTATTGGAAGTTGTGAATAACTAAAAAATATAATAGAAAACAAATAAAGATTATGGCGTGATTATGTTTTATTTGATTTTTTCAATTTCACATCAATAAGTGGATTTCTTTTTGGAAGAAATACTCGGAAAAAGTGAATTGATAATCAACCTTTTGCTACCTGCGCATGTGCAGCTGCTGCTATGTACATACCTACATGTACGTACTCAACTCAGGTGTTTGCTTATGTGGCATGTACACGTATGCATAAGAATTGGAAAGGAACCAATTTCTTATTGTAAGATACGTCCTCAATCGTCTATACGTTTATACTTATATACGTGTAGGCCATCTGTTCTGCAAAACAGTGTCGGAACAGAAAGGAGCTTCGTTTTTTACTTTAAGTGATGAACACACATTATGTATAATGATTGTTATTGTAGTCAAGTAGAGTGTTAAGATCGATGAATGTATCTGAGCAAGGTTGCAGTATTATTCATACGAAAAGAAAAGAGTGCGAGTATTTGTAGATATTAAAAATCATTTTTGCATTTGTATGAGTTGGAATACCGACATTATTTTGTTCTATGTCTGCTGTTCTAAAATTTCGTATTCAGCCAACTTACACGAAAAAACCAGTATTTTTTGTAACGACAAACTGCTAGTTTGTATGTATCTGCATCTTATGAGTTGGCTGGCTCTGCCAGCTTGATGCGATCACGTATTGTATCTGGATTGTAATGACCGTTCGCAGAAGTTTATTTAAACACAGGGGTTGTTGGTTGTGTTTTTTCTCTTGCGAATATGTTTTGCATATTCGTTAATAAATATTAATCAGTTTTTTATTTTCGTAAATAATTTTCCAATGTGGATGAATGTTTTGAGTTTGGATTTGTCACGCACAAACACCATGTAAATCTGTACATTAACCACGTTTTGCTGTTTTACTACCTGTTGAGTGTTTTTATTTGTTAAACTGTTTTTAAAATTATACTTATGTTTAATATAAGTTCTTTTCTTATGCTATAATCAAAGAAGAAAGCAGACGTCTCATATTGCGTTGCCTTGTAACGAAAAATTAAAATTATTATATTTGTGTATTTAGTCACTTTCACTGAGATTCAGATTTTTTAACGTTAAGACATATTTGAAGATCAGTAAAAAGCCTTAAATATACTAATTCAATATACTTGTCTAGTAATTTGTTTATGTATTTATGTGAAGTTAAATAAATATATAATTTCTGGTTGAAAAGGTTAGGACAGAGCTCTGAAGCTATATGCGAAAACCGATAGGCTGCTCTACTTAGCACTATCTAATCTCAAAGTAATCACTAACCGCACGGGGCGGTACGTAGATCTTAGATCAATCATTAAATAATCACGAAGATTATGAGGAATACTCAAATTAGTCAGTGAGATCGATGGGACTCTGCAGAAACTCCACAGCTATCATAGAGTAAAAATGTCCAGATGCACTTACTCGGAAAAGGCTCAACATAAGTTATAGGTTCGCTTGTTCAACACTGTCATTATTCAAAGCCTCCGAAGCTTCAAAACATTATCTAAACAAGCATTGCTTTGATCCACCATTTCTAAGTAAATACTGAAAACAAATATAGCTTTCGCTGATTTCACTATTTCTATATTTTTAGCACCAGATTATTGTTGTTGTTATGATTACTAGTGTAGATTTATATGGCAGATAACATACATGAAATTAAAAGTACGAATACATGTGTAAGGATATGGTTGGGTAAAAGAAATGTGAATGGGGAAAAGACTAAATTGGAATTAAATGAGTGAGTGTATTATGACATGAAAACAGATGGACGATATTATGGGGTGTTTGGACACATCATATCATGGAAATTGATGCACCAGATCATCTCTCATAAATTTATTTAAGTGCAGTGGGAGCCAAATTAGGTTCAATAATCGATTTAACGATTTTAAAATGAGATCAATCAGCTTAAAACTAATTTAATTTGGTGCCTGTTGAGATCTTTTTTATATAGTAAATTTATGTCTAGTCGTTGGTTGAGTTAATAATAAACATTAAGTTGTGTCCTGCATAACATTTGTATTATATATATATATATATATATATATCTATATTTATAATATTTTTATGTATAGAAATAATATAAAAAAGTACGTGACTTCACCTTCTACTGCTTTTCTCAATCGAATCAAGTTTATTACTTCACCTTTCATAACTTTCCTATTTCTGTCCATTTTTTTACAGATACTTACATACAAGCATTCACTGCTCCAGTTTCGTACCAATTTTGGAATGTGATCCTGTATCTTTTTATTGTCCAGTTGAATGTAATTTTTTTCTGCCAAAGATAGTTAATACTTGTAATTATAGTAGGTGTGCAATTGAAGGTATTGTTTATATAAAATCTTTATTTTCTGAGGCTATCTCTTTGGGTTAAAGTGAGTGTATTTGTATGCTTTGTATCTAACATAAAGTGATTTATAAACAAAAATGCCTTATATATTTTGTAGATATTATTACTTACTTTCACATAATAGCAAAAATTTTCTGCAATTTGTAGATGAAGAAAAAAAAATACATATATAGTAGAATGTGAATAGTATGCTCTAAGTATTCTTTCTTTTTGCTATTAATGTGGTATGATTGTATGTGGTTTGCAATTAAGATATATAAAAAATGATAATTTCTTAAAAATACCCCGAAGAGTGAAAATATTGCATTACCAAAGAAAAAAAAAAGAATAAATTTGGTTTGTTCAGTTATACATCTATAAAATAGTATTTTTTAAAGGGATTGAAAGATCTTAATGCTGTTGTTAAAGTTGTTGTTGCAACGTATGGGTTATTATTTCAAAGGAACCTAATTTCGGAAAAATATAAACATATATTAACGGGGTACGTGGTACGATATAAACGAAGAGGTGTCGGACCCGAGCAATAAATATTTGCGATTATATCATCTAACTTCCTGTTGCACTAAAACATACGATTATATAATACTTTTTGGATATATAGTATACACGGTAAGTTGGTTCTAAACTTTTTAAAATTTGTTTTAAATAAAAAACTTAGAACCTGTAATAATAATGGCATTGAAATCGTTATAGCTAGGCAGTTAATTCTAATTTAATTTGTGTAGTGTACTTTTTGTTGAGCCTGGAGATATAGTGTGTTTAGATTTTAGATAGGGTGCACAGTAGCGATCAGCCAAGAGCGCCAATATATATATATATATTTTTATTTTTAACAATATTAAATTTCTATACATGATTTATCAATTATAAGTATTTTTACTGTAAACTTTAGTAAAATATTACAATATATGGTACTCTGACTAATTTGAAAGGTGTTCCGTATATTTCATTGATAGCAGAAGAGTGTGTACTTGAAGTACATGTGTCTGTCTCAAAGTTTAAGAAGGCCACACCTTTCATTTCTAATATCCGTACAATGTTTTTTGTCTTTTCACGAAAAATATTAATATATTTCTGAATGAATAATTAAATAATATTCAATATATAATAAATTAATATTAGAATTTTTTTCAACATTTTAATTTTGATATATGCATTCATATATATTCATTTATTGAAAGAAAGGGTATATACTTTTGTGCCATTAATTTGTCTTTCATTCCTGAACGTTTTTAGTTTTATATGATAAGAATACTTAATGAGTTTCTTCAATCATGCACTTTGATAAATCCATATAAAGTATTGAATAGATGAACTTCAAATGACTCCATAGTAAGTATACATTGAACATTTTACATACGTATTATACACATTATAAATATTTTGTAAATGCATTTACATTTTAAGAAAATAAAATAAAAATGTATATTTAATTATATATTGAATAAACCATATTTTTGGAATCTTACATTAAATATTAATAATAAGACATTACGGCTCGATTGCACAGTTGTGAATTCAGTCCCAAAACTGACTTAAGTATGATTGAAGCTTGCAAAATTAGTAACTTAAGTATGACATAAATCAGTACTGAATCTTAAGTTATGACTTTGAAATTAGTCTTAAGTCTTAATTACTATTTGGTTTTCAAAACTTCTAAGCCAAAAAATAAGTAATATTTAAACACTTAGAGGAGAGCGTTTTAATTGACAAAGTTTTGCTTTGAGATTAATTTCATTGGAGACGATAGTAATAACACACTTAAAAATTTTAACATGAAGAATTCTCTGGCTTTCTCTAAACAAAGCGGTAACTCCTTACAAGATTTCGATTTTAAGGAATTGGTAAACCTGAATACAATTAACCGAATAATAGTTTTTTATGGCTTTTTTGGTTTATTGTTTGATTTTGAGGTTGCTACAGAAAACCAGAGGTTGCTAAAAAGGTAAGGAAATCTCTTCAAGGGTATCACAACGCCTTTGTATGTTCCAATACCCTTTATGGTGGAACTGAGACATATTAATAATAATAATAATTTAAATTTTTCAAAAAGCAGTAGAAAATGTGTGAAAATTATATTTTCTGGACTAGTTGATATTCAATCCCTAAATTTTTAATAAATTAAACTTTTAATAAAGTCATTTTGTATTAAAAGTATTAAACTCATAAATTGAAAGACTACGTTTGCTTTGCAACTCCAACGCTTAGTCTCGTCCATATGTGAACTATAGTGAAGTACGTTATTTGCAATTAGGGTGAAAAACTTTCAATTTTATTAGCACACTTATTATAAAAAAATTGCAACATAAATAATCCTTGAAACTAATAGCATAATAAATAATTTTTGAAAATATATTAATATTAATTTTAACCCCTAAATGACAAAAGTATTTATGCAGGGTGAATTTTAACAAAAATGGAGACCCTTTGATTTTATACGTAACATATTACAAGCAATGTGCAATGTTTAATAATGTAATGGAAATCATATAAGTGATATACTGTGGCTGGCGCCCTTCAATATATACTTTAATATAACGCAGTAAATTATATATATGTATGATATAAGAAGGGTACAACATTTAAAAAAAAACTAAAAAACCTATTGATCTAGAACTGTTTATTATAAAAAGTAACTATTACTTTTAATATATAAATATAGTAATGATAATTGGAAAAATATAATATTTTATTAAAGTTTTAAGATTATTGAAAGTGTTACGTAGCAATTTATTTTATTATTTTTATTTTCACTACAAAAGATCGTAGCTTTTCTTGATAGAAAAAGTTATATGCACGTTTCTGATAAGATTTAAATTAGACGACATAAAATCTGTGTTTAAAAGAAGATAAACTCACTGATAATTTATTTCTTTATTCAGCAGTATTTTAATGTAAAAATTTAATAAGAGATAATAAAGTATAAAAACAGACTTAGAAAAATACCAGACTTGTCTTGGTACGATTTTACATCATTTAGATATAGTCTGAGTCAAAATAAATACGTACACAAATAAAAAAATTATAAAACAGCGTTACTTTTAAATAAATCCAAATAAAGTATGAATTAATATGGTCTGTTTAGTTATGGTTATGTTGCAGTATACGAGATCTATTAAGGTCTCTGTGGATACCGGAAAGTGATTGATTTAAAACATAAGGTAAACATCACAACAATGTTAATAATGTTAACATCACAACAACCAAATACTTTTTAGCAGACATCCTAGATAACATCGATGAACAATTTGTCTTTTGAGTGAAGAGAGTTCTTAAAAAGTCGCTTTTGGATTTTAAAGGTAAATAAAGTACAATATTATTAAATATTTTAAAGTTAATCAACAAAGGCAGAAATAAAAGTTTCAATAATTAAACAGAATTGATTAAGTTCTTGGTTGGTAGTTGTATAGTTACTCAACAATTTTTTAGGTAGAAATGCATTTCTTTGACCCAGTAAGTGGGCCAGTGGGAATGGAATGTACATTGTTTTTTTTGGATTTGCCCCATAACAACGTAATACATTTTGATAATTGAAATATTATAAAATTAGTTTATTTAAAAAAATTTTTTAATCGAAGAATGAAGTGCTAAGAAATTCTATATATAATAAAGAAAAAAAATAAAAACAATTATAACTAAATATTAATATTAAGCAATACTTAATATAATTTTAAAATATATTACTAAATATTTCATATTTTTGAAATATTTTCATAGTAAGATAAATATCTTTCAATGCATAAATAGCTTTTAGACTTCCAACCATAGGTGCTATTCTACTTTTGTTCTCATCAAGTCACTATATAACTTGATTCACTTATACTTCCATTTATGTTCATATATGACTATTGTTTGTATAAATGTAAATATAATTATAATTATTATGAATTTTTTATAAAGAGATTGAATTGTAAAAATTCTTAATCTTGATTTAAAAAAAAAATACAAATACTATAATTCTTGTATGCATACAAAAGTTAAATCTGGAATAGATTTGTAGCAATCGCTTTTCTAAATATAGCATAAATTGCAGCAAATTTATCTTTTCTTAGTATAATATATTTTTGTACAATATTATTTATTATTAAAAGCTGTGTCAGTAATGAAATGGCATAGAGCTTATAAACAGTATGAATCATTTCCTTTTTTATTATAACATTTGGCTTACTAAAATATTTTATATATGACATTAATATCTTCCGCAGCTAGATATACGATTCTGCAGAATGTATTTGTTTAAAAAAATATAAAACATCTTACTTAATTTTGAAATAATGCATTTAATTTTGTAAATAATTTTAATGAAAGTTTTTGGCATGATTTATATTAGTATATATGTACGTACTGTACATTAGTATTTAAAAGTATAGTAGTATAAAGAGTATAAATAAAAAGTATATTATTGTAGTATAAAAAGAGTATAATATAACTAAAAAATCGGTCTAAAATGTGACCTGTTACCAATAATCTTCAGGCACTATGATTTTAAGGAATTAAAGGTTTTAATATCTGTATACTTTTCTATATATTCCATTTTTGTTCTTGTTGTTATTCTTAGCCATCCGTTAACCTCTTCTTATAGGTCAGAACTACGAGTTTCATTTGTTATTAAATATAACAAATATTTTTAAAATACTTCAAGAAATTAAGAACTGTTGATAACTATATTTTTTGATAAGATCTTTGGAAAATATCGAATAAACTATAATTATATTTGAAAAATATGCAATAGCACGTTTCCGGAAGTGCAACAATACTTACATTAAAAATCTAACCAAATAATCTTTAAAGAATTTAGACAGAATTTTTTGTGCATGTGTATTTATATATTGAATTTCATATACATATGTGTGTAGATTTACTAGTTGTTCTGTAGAATAGCGATGAGTTGGCGTCATAGTCTAAGATCTAGAGAATGAAAAGAAAAAAATAAGAAATGAAAAGTTGTTTTCTGTTACTTTAGTTGATGCAGTCGCATTATTCATAGTAGAAAGCTGTTCTTGACATTTGTAAAAATCTTGTTTTCGACTTGAGATGTCAGATATTTGAAACAAAAATTGTCTCAATTAAGAGAACAGCAACTCTATTTTGACATTGAATGTCAATATTTATTGTTGTCGTTAAGTGTCGGCGTATTAACCTTTAAATATGAGTATAAGTACACATACATGTCTATGCTAATAAAAGATACATCAGATAAATGTATGAGATGCATACTTGTTTTGTTTATTTATATTGAAATATTGAAATATAAGAGACACAAGTCGTCGCCTACGCATAACACATCAGCCAATTATACAACAAGAAATAGGTTTCTACTTGATACTATATCTTATTACGATAATATTGATGGAAAAAAAATTATCAACTTTAATGTTACAAAAATCAGCAAAAATGAAATGAAACATTAAAACAATTTTTTTTAAAGAACTGAAAAATTTTGTATTATAACTTTTATATTTTAAATTTTAATATCGTTAATATCATATAAGTATATATCATTTTATATGATATTTATTTTCTTTTTTTTCTTAATTTTTATTCTATATCCTTGTATGTGCTTTGATGGGTGTTCGCCGTGCACCCTACATTCGTAAAGTATATTTAATTTGTGGTTGCTTTAAAGCAGATATGCTTTGAGAAAGATAGGTATTAGCAAAGATTTGCAGCACTTGTTGGTCTAAAAGTGACTGAAATACTTATGCAAGTATATTTATCGCTACTACTTAAAGTCAGTTAGACAGGAATTAAATAAGATAATGTGGTTCTCATTTTATTTTTTAACTTGATTTCTGGCAATATAATTCAAGATTTATATCAATCCTCGACGATATTCAATAAATTAATGCAAGTAGGTGAATTTAGTGATAATTTAGCTTTACTTGCATAAAGTAGAAGAAATATGCGTATACCTAGAAGCTAAAATGAAATTTCTTGCTTTAAAAATTAACCAAGATAAAACTACATATAGCTTTTTTATATAGTTTCATATGATTTCGTAAACGGTTTTATACATTTAAAAGTGTCTATGAAATTAAATAACCAGAAGTTTTATTCAAACTAATGAAACAAAGTTTGCGATCTAGAATCGTATATGCGCAGTAAGTGGGGTGTATTTTGTGCACATGAAACTACTAAGAAACAGGGAGAAATGAAAATAAAGATATAGAAAACACTGATATGTTTGGTTACAGCATATGGTTTGGACAGGATGCTGACAGAGTGCTAATCTTCTTCCAGATATGTAGGGGCTGTTGTAACAATAAGGGAGGTATTTTCACACTGAACTATCCCTGGCAGGGTTGAGACATTCCATTATGCAAACGAATATCCCAAATGTAGATCTCCAAAATTAATCATTTTTACGAACAGAAGGGATTGATTTTAAAACTTATATATCAAGTCTAGGTGTGTAGTAATAAAACGATGCTTATTCGCTATTTAAATAAATAAGAAAGCTCTATAAAATCTAGGTGTGTAGTGATAAGACGATGCCTAGTCGCTATTTGAATAGATAAGAAAGTTCTACCGCATCTAACTAGTCCAGCTAGAATTTCATTGTGTTGATTAATAATAATTTGTTAAAAATAATAGTGTAATAGTACTAATTAAATAAGTAGTTTTATAGCGGTCTCCAATAGGGAATTTAAGGTTTTGGTGATTTATTATTATAAAAAATTATATTATAACTTATATTCAATATATATATAATATAAATATAAATAAATATACTTTCTGTTAATAAGACTATAACTATTCTCCAGCTATTTATCCATATATGTGTACTGTATGGCTTAAATATTATATATTAGTCGTAGTAAAAAATGTAGTGACCAAGTAAAAAAATATACCTTGAGCGCCAACAAACAATGTTTTGTTAAATACTTAAAATTAGTGAACAATAAAAAATAAATAAAAAATAAAAATAAGTACAAAGTCACATTCAGAACAAAAATTAACTAAGTTCTAATACTCAACTGGCAAATAATTGTACAAAACATTGACACAAAAGTTTCAATTCTCAATGCAATAGCAATAAGTAAGCTAAAGGTGCCAAAGGTGAAAATGACATTTGATGACACACACAAGTATCCACATTATACACATATATTCTTACACACATTCTTAGTTACAAGTAGATACTTTTGTATCTTCGAAGTGACATAAGAGCTATTAAAAAATCTTTTAAAAAAAGAATTTGAGAATAAAACACTTGAAACCTTTGAAAACTGCATTTGAACACAAAATGTAATTGAATACTCAGTAAAAAATGAAAAAAAATAACTTTTAAAAATCCGCTTAAATAAAAATGTGGAAATAGCTGCGTTGAATGTGATTTAAAAAATGAATTAAATAATTAAGAAAACATTAAATGTTACAAATTGATTTTACTTCATTTATTTCGGGCCACACACAAATGATCTTAGAAAAAGGTATGCATCATTGGGCTATCCGGTTTCAGAGAATGCATATAAAATAATGACTTAAAGGCCTTTAAGCTAATATAGAAGGCTAAAGGCTTTATTATGATTTTCTTATATTACACAATTTTCGACTTCGTTGTAAATTCTAAATGTGGCGAATTATGAGTTGTAAGTATCATTTCAATTAATGAATTATTTTCTGTAGTTTAGTAAGTGGCCATACACAAATTTATCCATTCCATTTGAAATGTAACCTAAATTTTTATTTCAGTTTTGTTCTACTTTAGCGTCTCATGGCGTCTCAGTTTTTTATGAAATTGCCGCTCTTCAACAACACCAAAAAATATAAAATGTAACATTTGTAATATGAACTTACAATATTTGTGCATTGTAACGCCTTAACTGTCAGTTTTCTACTACATGAGGTACTTATTCTAGACATGTTTTTGATATTTACATTTAAATAAGTATAGGACGGTAAGTGCGTTTGCTGACGTCGCATAGAGAAAGAAGCCGATTTCCAATTGTTCTACACCGACTTTTATTAATTGGATTTCACGCAATTTTAACAACATTTAATTGTATTGGATTGCAGTTGTTTTTGTCATTGTCACGTTATGGTTTCTCGATACGCTACACATTATACTCAAGTATCATTATTACGATGTTGATAAAAGTAAAAGGCCTTCTTCGTTTTTTTCTACTAAACTACAGTAAACTTGCAAGATAATAGCTCTAAAAAGAAACTCTTTATGATACATCAGAATAGTAAATATACCCAGGGATCTGAGAGTTAAGAGCACAGAAAAAGTTAAAGCATTAAAATTGTTCAATAATATAGATAGATTCGAAAACACAAAGCTGTCTATATTCAACACACAAACTAACCCTATAGCAAAAGAAATATGGGTACACTCTAACATACCAAACCATTATTTGTTTTTCGGTAGGTAAAAAGAATTAAAAACCATGTTGTATATAAACTATAAAGGTCAATATTTTGAAAATCTCATTTATATTTTAACAGTGTTCTAATACTCCTAGAGAAGAGACATAGAGAAATTTTTAATATTTATATAATATTTATATAATAAGCACGGTTGCCACTTGAAAATTTTTTTCTGTACCAAAATTGGTACCATTTCTGTAAAAAAAGGTCCAAAATTTTTCTATTGTCTTTTTATAAGAAAATACAATTTATATAAAATGTACAAAAAGTATAAAACAATACAATACATTTTGGGTCGCCGAAAATGTACCATTTTTTGAACATGAGTACCAGAGTACCAAACGGAAAAAAAAGTACCAATTTTGGTACTAAAGTACCATAAGTGGCAACCGTGATAATAAGTCAAAATTGTATCACAAATAACCTCAAACCTCATTTATATTTTAACAGTGTTCTAGTACTCTTGGGGAAGAGACATAGAGAAATGTTTAATATTTATATAATATAATATATAATAAATTTATACAAGTGGAAATTGTATTACAAATAATAGTTGAGAAGAAGTTTTTTAATGAAAAGTAATTATGAAAACTCAGGTTATAATGTAACATCTATGAAATAGATCACAAGAAAAGAATAGATAATATCGACGAGATAAAAAATTAATAAAATTTAACATTTATAAACATAATAAATTTATATAAGTTTAATTTGTATCGTAATTGAAGGATAAAAAGTAATAACTCAGGTTAAGTCTTCCAAATAAAGAAAAATGAAAAAAGATTTTATATATATATATATTTATTTTTATAAGTTAAAATTGTGTTACAAATAAATGGTAGAAAGAAAAGGGTTTACTGTAAGGTAGTTGTAATTGACTTAGGTTATATGTTACGTAAGTGTAAGACTTTTTCAGAGAGGAGTAGATATTATTGTCCAGATAGACGGAATTGAAAAATCATGTTAAAAAAATTGTTAAATAAATTGTTAACAATTGTTAAATAAATTTGTGAGAAATTGAACTGCGTAAAGTATGTGAGGTGAAAGATTGTGACACACATTTTGTAACATTGGGGATGCAAGGAGCAAAAGTGTGTGCCCAATGGGGGAGTGATGCGAATACACAGCCTAGACAACCTTACCTACACATGATGCAACCTGTTCCCGCATATGAGGGTCTGGCGACCGAACACAGGCGGTAAACCGGAAAACACCTATCAGAGTGGAAACACTCTAGCTATCAAACACCAGTTTTATCCCTAGATTTTAAGGGGATCTGGTCCTCCAGGTTGGGTGTTGATCGCAAAGTCAGTAGCCTCGCACCGGAATAAAACACCTGCTACGCAATCTTCTGAAGATTCCCTAAACTCATTACGTTGAGTATGATATTAACCTGATGTGGCTAGTGTTATTGATATGTAGCGACTATTATTGTCACTGAAACAGGAACTTATTTGGTTTGGCTAAAAGTTACTTATTGAACCGCTAGCATTAGGACTTTTTGAATTACATACATGCTAACAATTAGTATAGACTTTGATTTTATTTCGCAGAGTAGAGTAAGTTTTATTTGTTAGTTTACATTCTATTTTTATAATACAAACACATTTTGAAATGGCATTTTAAGCGGTTTTAACGTTTTGTGCAAATTGATGTCATTGCGTACTAAAACGAACTACAAAGTTGATATCAATTGAGGTCACGTGCCAACATTTAAAACATAAAAATCCATTACTACCATCGTATTTTCCTACACGTAATTGTTTTAGGCTGAAGTAAGTTAAGTAATTTATTTACATCCGAGGGTCACTCACCTGGTCATAAATTATGACAAAATAAAATAAGTAAATAAAAAAATTCTTACTTTATTTTTTAAACATTCTAAAATACTAAACTATGTTGTTTAAATAAATTTATTTTTTTAGTAATAGAATATGATAATAATACAAAAATATATTTTATTTACCGAGAATGGCTAAATGCGCTCATTTCATTAAATTGTTTATGTTATATGGAGGGGCTTATATAAGAATGGATCGTTAAATGCCTTGAGAATGTAAACAAAATAGAAAAAAATTTAAGTATGATTCAGATTTCATAAATTTAAAATAATTAATTTGTTTACCTCAAAAATATTTATTAAAAACAATTGAGCGATTATTGGAAGCAAAAAATTAAAAAAAAATTATTTTAGAATAATATTGATACGATATTTTAAATAGATTTGTCTTTTATTTACAAAAGATACAGACTACAAAGTAAAAAAAACAAAATATTGATATAAGAGTATATCAGTACGGAAAAAACAGAAAAAAAATTTTTACTTCTTTGTAGTCCTTTTTGTTTGAAATTATGCTTGTTAATCTTCTCGAGACATATAACATAATAATATTTTCATATTAAAGTTTTAAAACCGTTTTTTACTACATATCAACCAAATTATAAATATATAGAAGGGTTTAAAATACATATCAAGTAAATTCTGTTGACATGGATCCCCAGTTCTCTTTTGAGCGTTTGGGTGGTCTTTCCAGTGCACATTTTCTACTAGGTCTTAAATCTATCGTGACTTTGACAAATCGTTAGAAGTTCCTGAAATATGATCATTCTAAGCGCACCTTGTTGTTCTTAACAATATTTTTCACTTTGGTTTTTATACGAATATTATGGATTAAAGAGTATGTTTTTATCTAGCACGGACTTGTTTTGTTTTTGTGGTTTCAAAATTCGTGTTAATACAATAGATCAAAATAGGTTTTACTTATGTACTACATACAACATGTTTAACGCATTTAAATTTCTATTCTCAGCACTCAGAAACTTTTTTCTTGTCATTTTTTAACAAAAGAATGACCTTACCGCTGAACTTATGTACTCCGTATAACATCTCTAAGGCATTCCAATATTCTTGACTTTGCGAGAAACCGCACTCATCACTTAAAAAAACATCAAAATATTTATAAAATTGTTTTGAATATCATCAAATTAAGGTAAGCACTGACAGCTGAATTGATAGCAACTAATGAAAACTAACCAAAGCGATCAAAATTCGTTTAGAAAACTTATCGCGTCCATATTTTAAGAAAAACTTTTTCGTTGATTAGCTTTACGAGGAAAAAGTCATTCAAAGTATTATTGCTATATTTGAAGGATAAAGTAGAAAAAACAGATAAAGAAGAAGATAGTGACCTATCATCAAAATATTATAAGGCAAAATGACACAAATTGCTTATATTACTTATATACTTTTCCGTAAACTTTACTAACTACTACCTCTTTAGAAATGTTAAAAATATGTTCTGGAGAAGTGTTTGCTAAAATAGAAAATTGTTTTGAAGTTACCGATAAATATAAGAAAAGTGTATAATGTATAATGTATAAAAATGTCTTGTATACAATATTTGTTAAAAATATTCATATTAGTATATCAATATGCTAACAGCAATATAAAAATAAACAATATAAAAAATTTAACCAAATTTACTAAAATGAAGATTAAAAAGCTTGAACAGAATTACTTCGTAAGATCTTAGAATGCAATCTTGAAGATCTAGCGGAGTGCGAAAACGGGAATTACTGAATCGTATTGTGTTATCCGTCATTTAGCGAATTTGGCCTTTTGAGTGGGATCTTTTTCTGAAATAGGTCTGAAGAGAAAATTTTCTAGTGATCCATACTTTTTTAAATATTTTCTTGAGCAATAAAAAGGAAGAACAATATTATGGTTATATTTCGTTCTGTCACCGTAGTAACTAACTAGCATGTAGATTTTGTTTTATGAAAAAATAAACATTAACCTCAAAATTTTGGTGAGTTCTTACTGTTTTCATAAATTTTTTATTAATGTGATTTTCAAGGCCATCCCTGTTCTATCACAAACTATATAAGGGTGTATTGTATTCATATACTTCAAGTCAAATAGTCAAATGAAAATGCAAAAATAATAGGTTTGTTTTTATTTTCATTCCGAAATCTATGGGAACGCACTTATTTAAGCGAAAACAAATGAACTGAAACAAAAGTTTTATCAATTTTGTGGTCTATTAATGAATATAATTTACATATGAATAACACAAAAGACTTGTGTACTTGACAAAATATTGGCTTTTATATAAAAGTTAAAAACGATTCTGAAAGCAGAAAGCAATTCGCGTACATGCGTACGATTTTTGTATTTTTTATAATTTAAATCATAGATAAACGAACATAACCTTAGGTAGGTCTCTAATAAAATCGGACTTTAATAATTAAAAGTTTTGTTTCCCATAAATGCACTCATGCATTACAAGTCCACGAAGGGTGAGTATAAGCTAAACAAAATAGATCGACGCTCTAGAATTTTGGAAACCGAAACTATTTCATTGTTATTTATATTTTCACGTAATTGTAGCGTAGTAAAACGTAAACAGTGGCGTAGTGCTTTTCAGATGAAATAGTTTAAAACCTGCTATATATAAAATTGTAGATACTGAGGTAATTGCATTGTTATATGGGAGCTTTGAAACTACACCTTTACATGAAACAGTTTTCACATAAAGAATTGGAATCATGCAGAGTCATACATATAATTATTTTTGGGTGCGTCTTCTTTACATTACTCAACCCTACTGAGTATTTCTGATTTTATAGTTCAGTGCACAAGGTTTTGAGTGCACGAGCTGTTAAATTTCCTTTGCAATTGTCCTGTTTAACAAATTTATCAAAATTTTTTTGACGTCGCACCTGTTAGGTTGAATATTTCCAGAGACTAGAAAAAGCAGTTGGGCAGTTTTATTGTATTAAAACTCTTCCATTTGTTGTAATGCCAACTTCCGCGGTGTCTTCCGCTGTGTGTTTTAATTTGTGTACTCAGTTTTATGCGTTAATGTGCATTTAATGTTTTAGGAAAATTGTGTTTAGATTTGTGTTTTATTTCCTATTTTATCATTAGATATGTGCATTAACTGTACAAATAGTTTATATACATATTACTTTGTCTTCCGTGTGACTCTTCACTCTTCTTTTTAAAATTCTTTTTGTAAACGAATATATAATTTCTTTTTTCATGTAAGACATAAACTACAAATTTCAATTTCCTTACTGATCTTTTTTACCTTAGTGTGAAACAGGTATATTAAATTTGTTAATATGTTTGTAACATATGTAGAGGTCTTTGAATTTCTGTAAATCTTCTCATATATTTGTAGAGCTGAACTAAGTATTTAAATTGAGATAAATAAACCGATTATCTGGATGTGACCAAAATAAATATGAATAAGGTATAGCTTGTGGAGGCTCTAAGCCATTTATTGTAACAGTGAAGAGGTGGGTGACAAAACTTAAATATGTTTTAACTAGCTTTGTTGGTGCAAACGGTTCTGGAAATCTACCACATTTAGTGAAAATAACAAAACAATACATCACATTCTACTAGATGACATTTGAATAAAAATCCGGGAGATTCTGAAGTTGTTTCTTTATTCTGTTTTTAAAAAATATTTCACGTAATTTCAAATTGTGTAAGCTCTCCGTTCCTTGGGTACCATATATATATTAACCTTTGATTGAGAACTCAATACCCTTAGTTATATATCTAATGCTTTTTTAAATCAAAGTGATTAAATGCATAACTGTTGATAAAATTGGTAACTCTTCATTCCAGAGCAAAGGAAAAATAAAACATTAGATTGAAAAGGTGAAAAGGATTTCAAAGTTGTGTTATCTGTCAGAAAGGTCATACCAGTTTTGGCATTTGGGCATAGAAAAAATGGTGATTGGTGATTAACTACCTCGTAAATAATTGTACATTAATTGCATAATACTATAAAACTTTACTGGATACTTTGAAAGTCATAGCTACCAATAATTGTCGCCATTCGCAAAGCGATAAGTTTTGCTTCACAAAAATTACATATTGTTAGTTTCATTAGAACGGTTAAAGTCTAAAGTTTGTATTGTAATTTAATCCACCTTTTTCACTAAAGGTAACCCTCAGTGATCAATTAATTTTTTTTTAAAACTTGAACGTTTGACTCACGAGTCGTAAATTCTAGTTAGTTGAAGTATAATTTGAAAACTTTTTAATATAATGCCTTATTAAGAGGGATTAAAACAGTTGAAGTTAAGTTGAAAAAAAAATATTGAGTGAAATGATTATATATGAAATTGAACAAAAAGTATTTTGAAATGTTTCTTTTCAAACTAATCCTGAAGAAAATTAATCCTTCTATAACAAAACTGTATTTACGGAACTAACATATACCTAAATCAGCAATTAAACTACATTTAGATAAGTACATTTCTCTAAACTAAGAGAGAAATTAGTTTATCGCATATAGCCACTGGTATATTTCAACTCAGTTACTTACTTAAATAACCTCAACAAATCGTTAACGGGTTTCGGCCTGACGCAGCATGTCTTTTTAGGTGCAACGTGCTCCCCTTTTCCAGTCTCGCACATCAAGCGCGTTTAGTGCTACCTCAACATTTCACCTTAGTTCTTCAACTACACGACCTTATTTCTTCAATTACTGCTTGAAATACCTTTTTCGGTGGAGAATATTCATCCATTTTCACGACTTGATCAAGCCAGCGAAGCCACTGTATGTTAATTCTGTGAATTATATAAATGTCCTGATAAAGGTCGTACAGCTCGTGATTCATTCGAATGCGATAATCATCGTCAACTCGTAGGGAACCAAAAATCTTATAAACAATTTTTGAAACTCTCAGTTCTGCTTCAACATTCTGTGATACCGTCTGTGCTTTAACGCCACACAGAAGTACAGGTAGGATGAGTGGCCTATAGAGCGTAAGTTTTATTTATCGTGACAGAAAGTTCACTTTGCAATTACATACTTGATCCCAAAGTTGGCATTGGTGATTCCTCATCTCATTTCCAACCTGATATCGCCGGTGCTAATGTATATGAAATCCTTGACAGTTGCGAAAGTATAGTTGGCAGCCATTAGTTTGGCGTCCGAACTACATAGGCGTCTGCACATTTCTACCATTAGCCGACATATATGTCATCTTGCTCTTATACTGCACATCAGTAGTACATACCAACTGCAGTTTTTTTTTTCAAAATTTCTATATAATGCTTTGTGTCATTGCTGTCAAAATAACATTGCGGTATATTTATATGGTTAATTGCATTATTGTTACATACTTAAGAGTATTATTATTGTATTTATATACTTTCACTGCCCTAAAGTTATTTATTCTTAAATAACATATGTGATATTATTAATTCCAATAAATTAAAAAAAAATGTATATCAGACATATTTTGAAATAACATATGTGTGTTGATAATATTATCTATAGAATTTCTGCTAATATGCAGCATTATATGTTAAATCACTTTATTATATATTACAAACTTGACGGTACATTTTTTAAACTGTCTACATTTTAAAACTCTTTAATGTGAAACTTTTAATTATCCTTAAAGTACCTTAGAGTAGCACATAACACTACTTACATTAATTGTGTTCTATTAAATCTTAAAGTCTCGAACTCCTTATATCCTTAAGTATAATTGGTATGAAATTTTTTAAATCACACGAAATACATATATCAAACAACAAGTCTATGCGGTTAACGCTATTAATTATTTGAACTAATTTGTGCATTGTCTTCATGGAAGACTTAACAGCACTCCACCTACTTTGTATCTACAAGATTTTACAGAGGAGAAAAAATCACTCACATGTTGTCAACAATAAATTCCAATAAACGATGCGTAAAGTTTATTAGGAACAAAAAAATTAAAATGGTGTCACTTAACGAAATATCAGAGTGGCATCATTCATTTTGTGGAACAAGCATGTCTGTCTGTTTGGCTGATGTCTCCGCTGATGTCTCCGCTGCTGCCTGCCACGAAGTGACAATGAAATTTCATTGAATTTTTTTTTTTTTTTGTAATTTCTTGGTGCAACTAAAGATGCATAGCATTCGGAAGTGTAAATGCATTCTTCTCCTCGGGACTATAATATAAGCTTGTTAATAATAATAAGTTGTTGTGTCGCATAGACTGTCTGCCTATTTGTTTCTTCGTCGGTTTCTTATTGTACTCAATGATTGTATGAGTATATTTAGAAATGCAAAGAAATTGCATATATAATGTGCATTTTCCTGAACTTGTAGGTGAACATATGTATATACTCGTATATTTATCTAGTATGTAACGCATGTGTACGTTTATGCTGTGAAGATGACGATCATCTAAATTAGCTCCAAAGTAGGCATTTAAATTTTATGACATTACTCCACTGCGATGCTCGTGCGTTATTTATGAGTTGATATTGTCAATGTAAATAGGGTCTTTGATTTTGTTGTGTTGTTGTTGTGAACCGCATATATTTCAATATATTAAAGCGTTTTGTCAAAGATTTTTACATATAATCAAACTATTGTTTGTATGTGAGTTGATTCACCGACAATATATGGGAGTTGTTTTAGAGCATTTTGTTTATATTTATTTAGTTTTTTTATGTTAAAACTATAAAGCTTTTATTTATTTTATTTCTTCTTTAAGCTTAAATCAAAAATAAAGGTATTAAGTTATAAAATTTATGACTAATTCAAAGTGTTGATTTCAGATATTGGATGAAAAAAAAATATTGTTTTGAGGAACTTATAGTATTAGTTAGTATTTATAGTTTTTATATATGAAATATGTTGTACAACACGCTTAAAAAAATTTTTAATTGTATTTTCTGTGATTATAGATTAAATTATATTTTGAAATTTAATTATTTTTATTATTGAAACTTTTAATTATTGTTATTGATAAATAAATTTTTAACGTCTACCAAACAAACAAAACACAATAGTAACAAATGAGGTCATACTCATGTACATAAATACTCATATGTCACGACAAGTAAGAATGAATGAATAATTACTTTACTAAAATTAAATTAGCCTTCAATAAATTTATCCACTACAAGTAAAAAGATCTTCTATTCATATAAGCAAGCTCTCATATTTTATACAATAGATACACGATACATTAAGCAAGATACATCCCTTTTACAACTATACATATGGGTCAATGAACAAAAAAACATAACATCGCTGTTCTGTTCACTTCTTGTGTTAAGTACTCATATGTTGAGATTTGTTTAGGGTAAGTTACTTTGATTTTCTTCGAACGCAGTACCAGCATTCAATAATTTTTTATGTAAAGATTTTAATTAAAAAAAAGAAATAATACTCCACTATTTGAATTGCGTACTCTTTCACCAAAATACGTCCATTGTTCATATGGCAGTTCTTCCAGAAATTCAATGTTGAGCACAAACAATATAGCATGTCGTTCACATCAATCAGCGACCGCATATAGTAAATTTTATTGAATTTGAATTTTATTGAATTTAGAATTTCATTATAAATAAATTTTTATGTGCATAAATGTATCTCTAAATACATACAAAGTCTTTTGTATAAATGTATCTATAGAGTACTATTCCAGTATCTTGATATATTTGAAATTTTGTCTTATATACAATTTGATATGTATTATAATTGACATCTCAATGACGTTCATTGTTCAACACGCTGTCAGTATACATATATTTGATATCGAAGATGATGATGAGATTGTTGTTATTAAAAATTGAGATAAAGTGTCAAGATATGATTTTAAAGGGGTGAGAGTAAGATTATTAATATTTATAAAAATGTTTCCTTTTCATAATAATTAAAATATTTATACGCATATTCAATAAATTTTTAATTAAATTAATTGAAAAGCGTTAAATTTATATATATATATAAATTACAATATAAATGATGTATATATGTGTTCTTTGAAAGTCTTGTAAAAGGGTGACGGTTTCATCAACAGGAGATGCACACAATAATGTTGTTAAAAGATATCTTATATACAGTTATTAGTGTTATTAATCCCATTGGTATTCATAACGGTCACAATTTTTCATCCGTTATCTATATATGATCCAATACCTCATCTTCTGCTATATCAACAAATAACTCGTCACTTTTGTATAATAGCTTTCAGCCAACTTATCTTATTTAATCAATGACTACTGGTTTCTATAGAACTTTCTATAAATTATTCATTTTTAAGTTAGCTAATTTAAAATCTTCGAAAGATCTATAGTCCCGTATATGCATAAAAGACTAGCGGCTTTCTGGCTTGGTCATATTGTGTTAATAAAAGAAAGTTTTTCGCTTAGAAAGGTTTTTGATTCAGTATCCGCAGGTGGAAAACACAGTAGAATACATCCGTATACTCGGTGGAAGGATCAGGTATCTGACGATATGAAGACACTCTTTACTACCAACTGCTAACAGTAGCTAAGGATGATCCACGTCTGTAATGACCAACTAATTAAGAAACAAAGTTTGAAATTTCTGTAATACCATCACATATTATATATGCATGTATTTATGTGTATTTCCTTTGGTTAGCTCTAATTGGATAAGCCCAATTGTAAAAGAGTAATATTCGATGCATTTTTTTGTAAGATCATTATATGATATAGATATGTATGTAATTAATGTTATCCACTCGGAAACTTTATATACACATGTATAACATATATTTGCATACATAAGAAATTTTGATTGATTTTTTTGATTATAGAGCCAATGTAGTACCTTATTTTTTAACCAAAAGTACTGATAGTATATATACATAAAATATATATATTTATAGTTTATTTGTTTCATTTTGATTTTAATTGCTTTTGTTTGAAGAGATCGCCGAAAACCCGGTTGCACACATATTTGAACTGAAAATATACCCAAATTGCAGTTGCAGCTGCGCACAACGCGAACAACAACTTCCTTTTACCTTTCTTCCTTCCTTCCGATTACTTGCACTTATCAATCCTTCATCACAAAAACGAATTGTTTTCCTCTAAAAACAAAGCAAAACTCAGCCATATTCGCAGTATAGACGATAATAAAAACAAAAAATAAAAAATAGTTTAACAATAGAGTAAAAATATAATATCTGAAATAAGTTCAAATAAGAGTACGGGGAATGTTTGGTTTCGACTTGTTTGTCAAATTTGCAAATATGGGTGCGGTTACCCGCTGTTATCGTTTCGGTATCAAAAATGAGCCGAAAAGCGGAACTTGGGCAAATTTTATGTTTATGCTGGTTTTAATTGTTGCAGCTGAACGACCATTTTAGGTATAAATAAATCCAACACCAAACAAGTACATATCAAATATATATATATAAACATATACATTCATATTTTGTGTGCTACAGAGATTTTAGTAGTTGGTAAAAAATGCTCTTATACATATATATATGTATGTATAGTAATATTAAGTGAATGCAATTCGAGGGGTGCTCTAGTTCCATGTAGGTAGGTATTCATTGTTGTGTATTAAAAGCATTTATAGATTGTAGCTATTGTTGCTGGCATAAATAAGCGAAGCATTAGTCAACCATATACAGTGTAAAATCACGTTTGACCAGTGGCCGTCACTCAACTTTGATCTGCCTTGAGTTTCAGGAGTTGCAAATATTGCAATATTGAAGCATTAATGCATTTGAGCTATGCCCTATATTATTTACTGAACTTTTGCGTTTGTCATTAAATTTGGAACTTATAAAAATACAATACAAAAAATAAGCTTACTTGCAGCTCAAAATAAGGTTTCCGGGTCACAGGGGAGTTTTGGAAAATGAATAAGCTGATGAGCTAGCCAGAACTGCAGCAAAAACTGCTTTCACAGGTCCTCAACTCTTTTGTGGGTTAAACTGTGCCAGTATAAAACAAATTATCAAGGACAGGTAAAATCATATGCGGCTAGAGTATTGGGAAGACTTCCCAGGACGTAGACAAAGCAAAGCAAACTACTATGCATATTCTTTGTGACTGTCCAGCTTTAATAACGCACAGAAGAAACTTGTTTCATATGGAATTTCTGTCACCAGAACAGATTAAGAGCTCTTCTCTAGATTTAGTTCTGGAATTTGTTTATAAAACTTTAAAGGGCTTTTTATGATCAATAGTGAAATTGGTACAATAAGACTCTTCTGGTCGCAGTGCCGGCTGCTGAGCGATTACACGTCAAAGCTTTAATATTAAATAATAATAGTAAAAAATGCGAACAATAAAGCACTCTTACTATTTTACTAGGTTATAGACCTTATTACTCGAGATCGTGAGTACTATTAAAATGATATTTAGAGTTTAGTATAAGTATATCGTATTTATTCTTTACTTGTATCTTTAACTTAATACACTTTTAAATCCCTTACTGGTAACATTAACATTAATTTATTTTAAGTGATATAAGAAATACATACATATAATAATATCGATTCGTTAAAGCTGAGCTTAGCGTAACTTATAACTGTTGCACTTGGGTCGCTAACAGCAATTGATATGCTTCAAGGTATTTTAATATTACATAGATAAAGATAAATAAGCTGAAAGTGGAGTATCGGTGTACATGAGTACAAATTTCAAAGTATCTATCTATTTAATGATTCTAATAGTGACTCAGTCACTCAATCATTTGTAGCATAAATTTTAATTTGCACGAAAATGTCATTCTATTGCTCGGTTGATTGCTTCAGTACTTGTATTTTAAGGTAGTTTCAGAACACCATAATCAGTGTTGCATTCCACTGCAATAGAATTGTTTGCGGTGGAGTGTAGTAGAAAATATGCGCTGCACGTAACTCACGTTTGCATGTCAGTAAATAATAATTTTTTTTATATTTAATCTTTTTTTTTTTGTTTAGCATTAATGGACAAACGAGCTTTTACTGTAATCGACCCTAAAGCAAATCGTGAGCTATGTTTTCCTCGATTTTCTACTTAATGTTTTTATTTTTTGTTAGAAAGTACTCGTACTTACTTTCTTTGTATGCTAAAGGGTCGGTATAATAATGGGCGGGTCAAACAGTTAAATATAAATTCGTGAGGGTTCTATTTCTTTGTTACACTAATTTATTATAATTACTATGATTAGGTTTGAAGTCAAAATAAATTAAAACTTTTGCTAAGATAATAAGATTTTCGCACAGATATATATCTATATGTGTTTACAACAACTTATTAATAATAAATAATTATTGTATAAACTTCTCGTTTAATAAAATCGTGACATTTTGCTCTTATTGTTATCGAATTAATATACTAAATTAATTATTAACAGAGAGGGAAAAGTTTTTTTTCTGTTCGTAATAACAAACTAAATTTTATATACATAATGCATTATGCATTATATACATATATAAGTTTATATATTTATATAATAATTTACACATATATCTAATATACTCATAATATTATATATATGAGTAAATTATAATGTGACATATATTTTAAACTTACATAAAATCCAACTGTTTTATATATTTAACATTATTCAGAAAACATTACAATATACTTAGGTTTGAACCGAAGTCAAAAAAACGAAAATTGGACTAGATCACACTTTGCATAGACCGACTGGTTATAACACAAGAATGGCGATTGACTGGAACCCGACGGGTCAGAAGAAAGGGCAGACCTGCACACACTTGGAGAAGGCAAATTGGTATGGAAATGTCACACATGCGGAAAAGTTGGGGAGAGTTGAAGCCACTAGCTAACAATCGTACCGAGTGGAAGATCTTTGTTGCGGCCTTATGCTTAAGGATTCAATATATATATACTTACGTTTGAAACTTCCATCTATTTAAAAAATATTTAGAAAAATATAATGAACGACAATATTCATAAAATATTTATTTTTATTAATTTTATTGTTTTGATTTTCAAGAATTTCTTGTCATTAAATAAAATTTTCTTGTATAAATTATATATATGCATATTTTATTTGAACAGTAAATTAATTGTGAACATTTTAAGGACGGCTAAAATCGAACCCTATTTATTTCATAAAAAATTGAGGAGTTATACCAAATTTAAAGGTATGTAAAACTGATAAATATTGAATAATCATGACCTGGAGTCAAATTTTTTCAAACTCTTCGCATCTATCATCCAAAGCTGGACCCAGATAGATGTTCTCAATTTACTTAATGTTCTTAGATTCATGGAAACCGTATTTTTAAACGTCTTATAAGACAAAAATAATTAAAACACTAGAATGTGGTATATTAGACAAGCCTGCTACGAAAAACCAAACGCTTTCCTATATTGAGCAAAGAGGAGTCAATCTGTCTACATGTCTTTAAGAACATTGTATCATTAATTTGCACGAGAGTAGATTGAGTGCTAAAAATTTGTGTTGAAACAGTTTGGATGAGAGCATGGAGGAAAGTATTGAATAGTTATGTCATTGTTCGGCTCTCTCCAGACAAAAAATCAAGTCATAAACGTATCTCTCCATTGAGGAAATTGTATAAACGGTTGATTTTTAATGTTTTAGTAGAGGTCGTTGAAGATGTGAGATAAATGATAATATAATAAATAATATATGTCTGAGACCCCAGAGATATGTATGTGAACCTAATACTTCCTATGTTTGGTTCAATCATAATGTTTATAAAAGTATCAAGAGCATATAAATATTTCTATTTGTTTTATTAGTACTTTATTTATGTAAATAACATTTTTCATATAATATTATATTGTTTTGAATATAATATAAAAATTTATTTCAAAATATGAGTATAACATTCCACTGTTTTAGACTACAATCTTTATGAATGGGTATTTAGTAAATTAGTACTTGAGTTCAAGTATATTCCTTTATGTTGATCCAATCTTCAGTTGTGTATAAGATAAATCGATATGATTTTTTCAAATATTGTAAACAATTAAAAGTCTTGTAATTTAGTGGGACTTTATTAACTTTACTTAAACTATAACTTTTTGTTACATATAATTTTTTTCTTTAATAGTATTATCAACCAATATGTATTCCAATGTGGCGCACTATTGTTCTGAAGTTCGCATTGGTAATTGGTTTGAAGATATATGTCGCGAACGTGTGAGTATAACATTTTCAATTTACACATTAACAATAAGATTATTTGTTGGTTAAAATATAGGAGAAATATCAAAATTTCAAAAGTGCTCGTGACACTGGTCAGCTTATGGTTGAAAAAACTCGTCAGCTTTTTGACAATTTTCTGGGACATGTTGAATTAGAAGCACCAAAGGACACAATAAGTTATGGAGCAACTATACAATTACAACCTTACTATATACCTGGTTTCAATGATAAAAATGCAGTACCACCGGCGCTTTCTATTATTATAAACGAACGTGTGGTACGTTCTAGTCCAACAATAAACGAATTCTGTGAAGTAACAATAGCACCGTCCCCTAAGCCATATGTGCGTAACTCATTTCGTATTGTTCCAGCTGACAATTTCACTACCAATAGTGATCTTTTGCATTACGGTCAGAAGTTTCGATTAGAATGTATTGGTAGCCAAGAGAAATTATACCTATATGCGACCCCAAAAGCTCAGGATCTATCGTTACAAGTGCAAACTAATTACAAATCTTACAAAAGGGGTGAACTTAATATGCCAATTGGAATAGGGCGAGCAAGGGTATGTAAAATAGAACAAAGTTGATATAAATAAAATAATTATATTTTTAAATATTTATATAATATAAATAAAAATACATTTGAAGGATTTTGGTGTAGGTAAGCTAATACCCACTGTTTTCGCCGATTGGCATTGTCGTCATATTATACCTATAGAGAGATTTGAAACAGACGGATTGCCTATTCCAGTAAGTTGAATCATATATCAGTGGGTGTATTATATTCCTATAAGCAATATTGTTTTGCAGAGTAATAGTCCTTTGGTAATCACTCATACAACCACAAATAAAAACTTGGCTGTAGAAAATTGTGTTGTACAAACATTATTTGGACCAGTAAGTAAAAATTATTTAAACAATTTATATAATTTATAATAATGACTAGGTATTTTCTTCTATAATATATTAAATGTTACTAACTTATAAAATTAAATAAGCTAATATATATATTTTTTAGGAATATCTTGTCTCAGTACAAAACTACGCTGATAATTACAAACGTGAAAATTGGCAAAATGCATGGATGATAACTAATGGTTATCGCTTTAGAGCAAAACAATAATCAATGTTATATTAATTATTATATCATTTAGCTTAGTATAAATTTATTGTATTAATTATAAATTAATTATATATGCAGCAAAATTAATATTTTTAATTTGTGGAAATATAAAAACCTATGAGAATAAAATAAATAATATATAATAAAGTAAACTATAATACATTTTTCCAATAATACTTTTTAAATAATTTAAAAAAATATAATATATAATTACTAACGTAATACAGATGTTTAAACTAGTCCAAACTATACAAATATTCACATAATCCGTTATGAATCATATTGTTTATTGTTGTAAGAATCCGAATAGCTTGAAGTATCCAGATACTTGAAATTCTGTGTTTATGTGGTTTTTTCGAATTATCTGTATGAATACTACTACTGCTGTCCTTTAATTCTAGTAGAGCATAGGGTCTCAACAATTCTTCTAAATCTTATTTTGTTGCCTGCTTCTCTCGTTATTTGATCCCAGGAGTGCTGTGTGTCTTTAAGCTCCTGGTCCACTGTTCTTCGTCATGTCTAAGCCGAGGCTCCAGGGGGGACGTAGATCTTGTTTTATTATACAGAATGCTGCTTTTCTAAGCAAGTGGCGAAATCACTTCTATTTTCTTCTTTTGATATCATTGGCAGCTTATATTTGTTTTGTGCGTTCCTATAGATCGCTATTGGATATGCTCTCCGTTCACGATATTTACAGTATTTTTCTTAAGCATTTGTTTATGAATACTTGGATGCGCGATTGAAAAAAAGTCGTGTTTTCCATGTAGAATAACGTTGACTTGGCGTTCGATTTACAGATTCAAACCCTAGTAAAGAAGAAAATACTCGATTAAAGGAAAAAAATGTACATGGAGTCAATGTTTCTGTGCACTTTATATACATTTGGAGTCTTCCAGTTATCGATATGTTGTAAGTAAAATTCTCTTACTATTTGCAACCATGTGAGTTTGTGTTAAGGTATTTTTTTATCAATGTTAAACAATGCAACTTCAGATAAGATATGAGTTTCCGTTCCACGGTAAAGAATATGTCATACTATAAGGTAATAGTATTTATTTGTGTGAAACAAAATAATTCAAGTCTTGAGATATAAATGTAGGTCAACAAACTTTGTTTTAATGTATTTAAATATTAACAAAGACTTAAGTTGTTTTAATTTACAACGCTAAGACTAGAAAAGCATAAATGTTTAAAATAATATTCAAATAATAAAATGTACAAAAATATAAAATTCAATGCACATTATTTCTCATATGAATACATATATATGTATAATTAATCATCTCTTGATTTAGAACTACTTATGTAGGTATGTTTCTTTAGATCTAATATAACAGATAAAAAATACTTGGTTTGACATATAGGAACATGTTATTTTTAATTGCATCATTTTGAGTTCTTTCAACTCACTCTTAATTCTAATATAATCATTCTACCGTTTTTATATAACATCTGAAAATCTCTCTCTCTCTCTCTTACTCTTTCTTCCAAATCAATTTGCCAATGCCTACAAAATAAACCTCTGTTCTGCCAATAACTTACTTATTTGTGCTAAAAAATTTTATTCCAAAAGCATTGCTTTTAGGTTTGTGGTTAGTTGATGAAGATTAGATATTCAAAATATTTTTTTAGGTAGGTATTTAAATGCTCATTAATTTGTATAGTTCGACAATTGGTACCATCAATTTGTGATATGATGCATCATCTTAAAGAAGAAAGAAGGATCATTTCTTTTTCACTGAGGACCATTTCCTTGTGAATTTATACATTAGCCATACTTATTTCTCTTATTGATGTTCAATGAGTGGAATGTCAATTAGTATTTGGTAAAGAGAGAGGAAGCAATATTTAGTTTCTTCTTCTTCATTCCATTGCGTTCCTAG